>NW_027361688.1:18820000-18935000 GCF_039654945.1 Dendrobates tinctorius
CCCTATAACAGTACTCTGGATGTGTGGTCTGGAGCCCCCTATAACAGCAGTCTGGATGTGTAGTCTGGAGCCCCCTATAACAGCAGTCTGGATGTGTAGTCTGGAGCCCCCTATAACAGCAGTCTGGATGTGTAGTCTGGAGCCCCCTATAACAGCAGTCTGGATGTGTAGTCTGGAGCCCCCTATAACAGCAGTCTGGACGTGTAGTCTGGAGCCCCCCTATAACAGCAGTCTGGACGTGTAGTCTGGAGCCCCCTATAACAGCAGTCTGGATGTGTAGTCTGGAGCCCCCCTATAACAGCAGTCTGGACGTGTAGTCTGGAGCCCTCTATAACAGCAGTCTGGAGGTGTAGTCTGGAGCCCCCTATAAAAGCAGTCTGGATGTGTAGTCTGGAGCCCCCTATAACAGCAGTCTGGATGTGTAGTCTGGAGCCCCCTATAACAGCAGTCTGGATGTGTAGTCTGGAGCCCCCTATAACAGCAGTCTGGATGTGTAGTCTGGAGCCCCCTGTAACAGCAGTCTGGATGTGTAGTCTGGAGCCCCCTATAACAGCAGTCTGGATGTGTAGTCTGGAGCCCCCTATAACAGCAGTCTGGATGTGTAGTCTGGAGCCCCCTATAACAGCAGTCTGGATGTGTGGTCTGGAGCCCCCTGGAGCCCCCCTATAACAGCAGCCTGGATGTGCAGTCTGGAGCCCCCCCTAAAACAGCAGTCTGGACGTGTAGTCTGGAGCCCCCTATAACAGCAGTCTGGATGTGTGGTCTGGAGCCCCCTATAACAGCAGTCTGGATGTGTAGTCTGGAGCCCCCTATAACAGCAGTCTGGACGTGTAGTCTGGAGCCCCCTATAACAGCAGTCTGGATGTGTGGTCTGGAGCCCTCTATAACAGCAGTCTGGATGTGTAGTCTGGAGCCCCCTATAACAGCAGTCTGGATGTGTAGTCTGGAGCCCCCTATAACAGCAGTCTGGATGTGCAGTCTGGAGCCCCCCTAAAACAGCAGTCTGGACGTGTAGTCTGGAGCCCACTATAACAGCACTCTGGATGTGTGGTCTGGAGCCCCCTATAACAGCAGTCTGGATGTGTAGTCTGGAGCCCCCTAAAACAGCAGTCTGGACGTGTAGTCTGGAGCCCCCTATAACAGCAGTCTGGATGTGTGGTCTGGAGCCCCCTATAACAGCAGTCTGGATGTGTAGTCTGGAGCCCCCTATAACAGCAGTCTGGATGTGTGGTCTGGAGCCCCCTGGAGCCCCCCTATAACAGCAGCCTGGATGTGCAGTCTGGAGCCCCCCTAAAACAGCAGTCTGGACGTGTAGTCTGGAGCCCCCTATAACAGCAGTCTGGATGTGTGGTCTGGAGCCCCCTATAACAGCAGTCTGGATGTGTAGTCTGGAGCCCCCTATAACAGCAGTCTGGACGTGTAGTCTGGAGCCCCCTATAACAGCAGTCTGGATGTGTGGTCTGGAGCCCTCTATAACAGCAGTCTGGATGTGTAGTCTGGAGCCCCCTATAACAGCAGTCTGGATGTGTAGTCTGGAGCCCCCTATAACAGCAGTCTGGATGTGCAGTCTGGAGCCCCCCTAAAACAGCAGTCTGGACGTGTAGTCTGGAGCCCACTATAACAGCACTCTGGATGTGTGGTCTGGAGCCCCCTATAACAGCAGTCTGGATGTGTAGTCTGGAGCCCCCTAGAACAGCAGTCTGGACGTGTAGTCTGGAGCCCCCTATAACAGCAGTCTGGATGTGTGGTCTGGAGCCCCCTGGAGCCCCCTATAACAGCAGTCTGGATGTGCAGTCTGGAGCCCCCCTAAAACAGCAGTCTGGACGTGTAGTCTGGAGCCCCCTATAACAGCACTCTGGATGTGTGGTCTGGAGCCCCCTATAACAGCAGTCTGGATGTGTAGTCTGGAGCCCCCTATAACAGCAGTCTGGACGTGTAGTCTGGAGCCCCCTATAACAGCAGTCTAGATGTGTGGTCTGGAGCCCCCTATAACAGCAGTCTGGATGTGTAGTCTGGAGCCCCCTATAACAGCAGTCTGGATGTGTAGTCTGGAGCCCCCTATAACAGCAATCTGGATGTGCAGTCTGGAGCCCCCCTAAAACAGCAGTCTGGACGTGTAGTCTGGAGCCCACTATAACAGCACTCTGGATGTGTGGTCTGGAGCCCCCTATAACAGCAGTCTGGATGTGTAGTCTGGAGCCCCCTATAACAGCAGTCTGGACGTGTAGTCTGGAGCCCCCTATAACAGCAGTCTGGATGTGTGGTCTGGAGCCCCCTATAACAGCAGTCTGGATGTGTAGTCTGGAGCCCCCTATAACAGCAGTCTGGACGTGTAGTCTGGAGCCCCCTATAACAGCAGTCTGGATGTGTAGTCTGGAGCCCCCCTATAACAGCAGTCTGGATGTGTAGTCTGGAGCCCCCTATAACAGCAGTCTGGATGTGTAGTCTGGAGCCCCCTATAACAGCAGTCTGGATGTGTAGTCTGGAGCCCCCTATAACACCAGTCTGGATGTGTAGTCTGGAGCCCCCTATAACAGCAGTCTGGATGTGTGGTCTGGAGCCCCCTATAACAGCAGTCTGAATGTGTAGTCTGGAGCCCCCTATAACAGCAGTCTGGATGTGTAGTCTGGAGCCCCCTATAACAGCAGTCTGGATGTGTGGTCTGGAGCCCCCTATAACAGCAGTCTGAATGTGTAGTCTGGAGCCCCCTATAACAGCAGTCTGGACGTGTAGTCTGGAGCCCCCTATAACAGCAGTCTGAATGTGTTGTCTGGAGCCCCCTATAACAGCAGTCTGGATGTGTAGTCTGGAGCCCCCTATAACAGCAGTCTGGATGTGTAGTCTGGAGCCCCCTATAACACCAGTCTGGATGTGTAGTCTGGAGCCCCCTATAACAGCAGTCTGGATGTGTGGTCTGGAGCCCCCTATAACAGCAGTCTGAATGTGTAGTCTGGAGCCCCCTATAACAGCAGTCTGGATGTGTAGTCTGGAGCCCCCTATAACAGCAGTCTGGATGTGTGGTCTGGAGCCCCCTATAACAGCAGTCTGAATGTGTAGTCTGGAGCCCCCTATAACAGCAGTCTGGACGTGTAGTCTGGAGCCCCCTATAACAGCAGTCTGAATGTGTTGTCTGGAGCCCCATATAACAGCAGTCTGGGTGTGTAGTCTGGAGCCCCCTACAACAGCAGTCTGGATGTGTAGTCTGGAGCCCCCCTATAACAGCAGTCTGGATGTGTAGTCTGGAGCCCCCTATAACAGCAGTCTGGACGTGTAGTCTGGAGCCCCCTATAACAGCAGTCTGGACGTGTAGTCTGGAGCCCCCCTATAACAGCAGTCTGGACGTGTAGTCTGGAGCCCCCTATAACAGCAGTCTGGACGTGTAGTCTGGAGCCCCCCTATAACAGTAGTCTGGACGTGTAGTCTGGAGCCCCCTATAACAGCAGTCTGGATGTGTAGTCTGGAGCCCCCCAATAACAGCAGTCTGGATATGTAGTCTGGAGCCCCCTATAACAGCAGTCTGGATGTGTAGTCTGGAGCCCCCTATACCAGCAGTCTGGATGTGTAGTCTGGAGCCCCCTATAACAGCAGTCTGGATGTGTAGTCTGGAGCCCCCTATAACAGCAGTCTGGATGTGTGGTCTGGAGCCCCCTATAACAGCAGTCTGGATGTGTAGTCTGGAGCCCCCTATAACAGCAGTCTGGACGTGTAGTCTGGAGCCCCCTATAACAGCAGTCTGGACGTGTAGTCTGGAGTCCCCTATAACAGCAGTCTGAATGTGTTGTCTGGAGCCCCATATAACAGCAGTCTGGGTGTGTAGTCTGGAGCCCCCTACAACAGCAGTCTGGATGTGTAGTCTGGAGCCCCCCTATAACAGCAGTCTGGATGTGTAGTCTGGAGCCCCCTATAACAGCAGTCTGGATGTGTAGTCTGGAGCCCCCTATAACAGCAGTCTGGACGTGTAGTCTGGAGCCCCCCTATAACAGCAGTCTGGACGTGTAGTCTGGAGCCCCCTATAACAGCAGTCTGGACGTGTAGTCTGGAGCCCCCCTATAACAGTAGTCTGGACGTGTAGTCTGGAGCCCCCTATAACAGCAGTCTGGATGTGTAGTCTGGAGCCCCCCAATAACAGCAGTCTGGATATGTAGTCTGGAGCCCCCTATAACAGCAGTCTGGATGTGTAGTCTGGAGCCCCCTATACCAGCAGTCTGGATGTGTAGTCTGGAGCCCCCTATAACAGCAGTCTGGATGTGTAGTCTGGAGCCCCCTATAACAGCAGTCTGGACGTGTAGTCTGGAGCCCCCTATAACAGCAGTCTGAATGTGTTGTCTGGAGCCCCATATAACAGCAGTCTGGGTGTGTAGTCTGGAGCCCCCTACAACAGCAGTCTGGATGTGTAGTCTGGAGCCCCCCTATAACAGCAGTCTGGATGTGTAGTCTGGAGCCCCCTATAACAGCAGTCTGGATGTGTAGTCTGGAGCCCCCTATAACAGCAGTCTGGACGTGTAGTCTGGAGCCCCCCTATAACAGCAGTCTGGACGTGTAGTCTGGAGCCCCCCTATAACAGTAGTCTGGACGTGTAGTCTGGAGCCCCCTATAACAGCAGTCTGGATGTGTAGTCTGGAGCCCCCTATAACAGCAGTCTGGATGTGTAGTCTGGAGCCCCCCAATAACAGCAGTCTGGATATGTAGTCTGGAGCCCCCTATAACAGCAGTCTGGATGTGTAGTCTGGAGCCCCCTATACCAGCAGTCTGGATGTGTAGTCTGGAGCCCCCTATAACAGCAGTCTGGATGTGTAGTCTGGAGCCCCCTATAACAGCAGTCTGGATGTGTGGTCTGGAGCCCCCTATAACAGCAGTCTGGATGTGTAGTCTGGAGCCCCCTATAACAGCAGTCTGGACGTGTAGTCTGGAGCCCCCTATAACAGCAGTCTGGATGTGTAGTCTGGAGCCCCCTATAACAGCAGTCTGGATGTGTAGTCTGGAGCCCCCTATAACAGCAGTCTGGATGTGCAGTCTGGAGCCCCCCTAAAACAGCAGTCTGGACGTGCAGTCTGGAGCCCACTATAACAGCACTCTGGATGTGTGGTCTGGAGCCCCCTATAACAGCAGTCTGGATGTGTAGTCTGGAGCCCCCTATAACAGCAGTCTGGACGTGTAGTCTGGAGCCCCCTATAACAGCAGTCTGGATGTGTGGTCTGGAGCCCCCTGGAGCCCCCTATAACAGCAGTCTGGATGTGCAGTCTGGAGCCCCCCTAAAACAGCAGTCTGGACGTGTAGTCTGGAGCCCCTTATAACAGCACTCTGGATGTGTGGTCTGGAGCCCCCTATAACAGCAGTCTGGATGTGTAGTCTGGAGCCCCCTATAACAGCAGTCTGGATGTGTAGTCTGGAGCCCCCTATAACAGCAGTCTGGATGTGTAGTCTGGAGCCCCCTATAACAGCAATCTGGATGTGCAGTCTGGAGCCCCCCTAAAACAGCAGTCTGGACGTGTAGTCTGGAGCCCACTATAACAGCACTCTGGATGTGTGGTCTGGAGCCCCCTATAACAGCAGTCTGGATGTGTAGTCTGGAGCCCCCTATAACAGCAGTCTGGACGTGTAGTCTGGAGCCCCCTATAACAGCAGTCTGGATGTGTGGTCTGGAGCCCCCCTAAAACAGCAGTCTGGACGTGTAGTCTGGAGCCCACTATAACAGCACTCTGGATGTGTGGTCTGGAGCCCCCTATAACAGCAGTCTGGATGTGTAGTCTGGAGCCCCCTATAACAGCAGTCTGGACGTGTAGTCTGGAGCCCCCTATAACAGCAGTCTGGATGTGTGGTCTGGAGCCCCCTATAACAGCAGTCTGGATGTGTAGTCTGGAGCCCCCTATAACAGCAGTCTGGGCGTGTAGTCTGGAGCCCCCTATAACAGCAGTCTGGATGTGTAGTCTGGAGCCCCCCTATAACAGCAGTCTGGATGTGTAGTCTGGAGCCCCCTATAACAGCACTCTGGATGTGTAGTCTGGAGCCCCCTATAACAGCAGTCTGGATGTGTAGTCTGGAGCCCCCTATAACAGCAGTCTGGATGTGTAGTCTGGAGCCCCCTATAACAGCAGTCTGGATGTGCAGTCTGGAGCCCCCCTAAAACAGCAGTCTGGACGTGCAGTCTGGAGCCCACTATAACAGCACTCTGGATGTGTGGTCTGGAGCCCCCTATAACAGCAGTCTGGATGTGTAGTCTGGAGCCCCCTATAACAGCAGTCTGGACGTGTAGTCTGGAGCCCCCTATAACAGCAGTCTGGATGTGTGGTCTGGAGCCCCCTGGAGCCCCCTATAACAGCAGTCTGGATGTGCAGTCTGGAGCCCCCCTAAAACAGCAGTCTGGACGTGTAGTCTGGAGCCCCTTATAACAGCACTCTGGATGTGTGGTCTGGAGCCCCCTATAACAGCAGTCTGGATGTGCAGTCTGGAGCCCCCTATAACAGCAGTCTGGATGTGTAGTCTGGAGCCCCCTATAACAGCAGTCTGGATGTGTAGTCTGGAGCCCCCTATAACAGCAATCTGGATGTGCAGTCTGGAGCCCCCCTAAAACAGCAGTCTGGACGTGTAGTCTGGAGCCCACTATAACAGCACTCTGGATGTGTGGTCTGGAGCCCCCTATAACAGCAGTCTGGATGTGTAGTCTGGAGCCCCCTATAACAGCAGTCTGGACGTGTAGTCTGGAGCCCCCTATAACAGCAGTCTGGATGTGTGGTCTGGAGCCCCCCTAAAACAGCAGTCTGGACGTGTAGTCTGGAGCCCACTATAACAGCACTCTGGATGTGTGGTCTGGAGCCCCCTATAACAGCAGTCTGGATGTGTAGTCTGGAGCCCCCTATAACAGCAGTCTGGACGTGTAGTCTGGAGCCCCCTATAACAGCAGTCTGGATGTGTGGTCTGGAGCCCCCTATAACAGCAGTCTGGATGTGTAGTCTGGAGCCCCCTATAACAGCAGTCTGGGCGTGTAGTCTGGAGCCCCCTATAACAGCAGTCTGGATGTGTAGTCTGGAGCCCCCCTATAACAGCAGTCTGGATGTGTAGTCTGGAGCCCCCTATAACAGCACTCTGGATGTGTAGTCTGGAGCCCCCTATAACAGCAGTCTGGATGTGTAGTCTGGAGCCCCCTATAACACCAGTCTGGATGTGTAGTCTGGAGCCCCCTATAACAGCAGTCTGGATGTGTGGTCTGGAGCCCCCTATAACAGCAGTCTGAATGTGTAGTCTGGAGCCCCCTATAACAGCAGTCTGGATGTGTAGTCTGGAGCCCCCTATAACAGCAGTCTGGATGTGTGGTCTGGAGCCCCCTATAACAGCAGTCTGAATGTGTAGTCTGGAGCCCCCTATAACAGCAGTCTGGACGTGTAGTCTGGAGCCCCCTATAACAGCAGTCTGAATGTGTAGTCTGGAGCCCCATATAACAGCAGTCTGGGTGTGTAGTCTGGAGCCCCCTACAACAGCAGTCTGGATGTGTAGTCTGGAGCCCCCCTATAACAGCAGTCTGGATGTGTAGTCTGGAGCCCCCTATAACAGCAGTCTGGATGTGTAGTCTGGAGCCCCCTATAACAGCAGTCTGGATGTGTAGTCTGGAGCCCCCTATAACAGCAGTCTGGATGTGTAGTCTGGAGCCCCCTATAACAGCAGTCTGGATGTGTGGTCTGGAGCCCCCTATAACAGCAGTCTGGATGTGTAGTCTGGAGCCCCCTATAACAGCAGTCTGGACGTGTAGTCTGGAGCCCCCTATAACAGCAGTCTGGATGTGTAGTCTGGAGCCCCCTATAACAGCAGTCTGGATGTGTAGTCTGGAGCCCCCTATAACAGCAGTCTGGATGTGCAGTCTGGAGCCCCCCTAAAACAGCAGTCTGGACGTGCAGTCTGGAGCCCACTATAACAGCACTCTGGATGTGTGGTCTGGAGCCCCCTATAACAGCAGTCTGGATGTGTAGTCTGGAGCCCCCTATAACAGCAGTCTGGACGTGTAGTCTGGAGCCCCCTATAACAGCAGTCTGGATGTGTGGTCTGGAGCCCCCTGGAGCCCCCTATAACAGCAGTCTGGATGTGCAGTCTGGAGCCCCCCTAAAACAGCAGTCTGGACGTGTAGTCTGGAGCCCCTTATAACAGCACTCTGGATGTGTGGTCTGGAGCCCCCTATAACAGCAGTCTGGATGTGCAGTCTGGAGCCCCCTATAACAGCAGTCTGGATGTGTAGTCTGGAGCCCCCTATAACAGCAGTCTGGATGTGTAGTCTGGAGCCCCCTATAACAGCAATCTGGATGTGCAGTCTGGAGCCCCCCTAAAACAGCAGTCTGGACGTGTAGTCTGGAGCCCACTATAACAGCACTCTGGATGTGTGGTCTGGAGCCCCCTATAACAGCAGTCTGGATGTGTAGTCTGGAGCCCCCTATAACAGCAGTCTGGACGTGTAGTCTGGAGCCCCCTATAACAGCAGTCTGGATGTGTGGTCTGGAGCCCCCCTAAAACAGCAGTCTGGACGTGTAGTCTGGAGCCCACTATAACAGCACTCTGGATGTGTGGTCTGGAGCCCCCTATAACAGCAGTCTGGATGTGTAGTCTGGAGCCCCCTATAACAGCAGTCTGGACGTGTAGTCTGGAGCCCCCTATAACAGCAGTCTGGATGTGTGGTCTGGAGCCCCCTATAACAGCAGTCTGGATGTGTAGTCTGGAGCCCCCTATAACAGCAGTCTGGGCGTGTAGTCTGGAGCCCCCTATAACAGCAGTCTGGATGTGTAGTCTGGAGCCCCCCTATAACAGCAGTCTGGATGTGTAGTCTGGAGCCCCCTATAACAGCACTCTGGATGTGTAGTCTGGAGCCCCCTATAACAGCAGTCTGGATGTGTAGTCTGGAGCCCCCTATAACACCAGTCTGGATGTGTAGTCTGGAGCCCCCTATAACAGCAGTCTGGATGTGTGGTCTGGAGCCCCCTATAACAGCAGTCTGAATGTGTAGTCTGGAGCCCCCTATAACAGCAGTCTGGATGTGTAGTCTGGAGCCCCCTATAACAGCAGTCTGGATGTGTGGTCTGGAGCCCCCTATAACAGCAGTCTGAATGTGTAGTCTGGAGCCCCCTATAACAGCAGTCTGGACGTGTAGTCTGGAGCCCCCTATAACAGCAGTCTGAATGTGTAGTCTGGAGCCCCATATAACAGCAGTCTGGGTGTGTAGTCTGGAGCCCCCTACAACAGCAGTCTGGATGTGTAGTCTGGAGCCCCCCTATAACAGCAGTCTGGATGTGTAGTCTGGAGCCCCCTATAACAGCAGTCTGGGTGTGTAGCCTGGAGCCCCCCTATAACAGCAGTCTGGATGCTTAGTCTGGAGCCCCCTATAACAGCAGACTGGATGTGCAGTCTGGAGCCCCCTATAACAGCAGTCTGGGTGTGTAGTCTGGAGCCCCCTATAACAGTAGTCTAGATGTGTGGTCTGGAGCCCCCCTATAACAGCAGCCCAGAGCCCCCTATAACCTCCTTCCCCGCCGGGGTTTCCCGTACCTTGGCATGGTTATAGATATCCACGCAGTTCTCCGTGTTGATGCTTTTCGCACAGATGATCTCACAGTGACGCTGCAGAGCTTCCAGGTGAAAGAACTTGCTGGCAGAGAGCAGCTGCGAGAGAGGGAGAAAGAGCAGCAGCGGGTGGGCGAGGAATTCAGGGCAGGATAGGCAGAATCGCAGTGTGAATAAACTGATTTCATGCAATAGGACTGAGACCAAACGCGGTACATACGTCATCAACACCGAAGTAACAATCATTAGGACATTGACACGGCGATGGCGCCACGTCTGACTTATCAGCTGCGACTAAACGGTCTACTATCGAGGACTACCGACAATGCGCCTCTTACCTCCATGATCTCATTATTTTTAATGAGGAGTGATTCTGTGCCGCCACAGTACAGGTACTGCATGACCAGCTGCAGAGACAAAAACAGACACATTATAACAAAATCACTGCTTATTTTTAACAGACTGATCTGTAAAAGTCATGACTTAAAGGGATATTCCCATCTCCAAGATCCAATTCCAATGTACAATAGGTGTAATAATAATAATATTAGCAAATACCTCCAATTAGAAACTTAGTATAGTTCTTCTGATTAGCTATGTCATTTACCCCATGTGCATGGCACTGCAGTAGCATAGGTATTAATGGGGACAACCACTGATATAATAACAGTTAGTTGGACTCCTAAAACTACTGCAATGCCCTGCGCATGTGGTAAGTGACGTAGCTTATCAGAAGAACTATACTACTTTTCTAATTGGAGGTACTTGCTAATATTACTATTATTACTACACCTAATACATACTGGGATAGGATTTTGGACATGAGAATACCCCTTTAACATTAAAAAAAGTATGAAAACAGCGCCACCCAGGTCCACAGGCCATATCTGGTATTGCAGCTTAGCCTCATTCATTTAAATGGGTGAGAGTTGCAATACCAGGCATGCCCTGTGGACAGGAGTGGCGCCGTTTTGAGGAGCTGCTGTCAATGTTGGGGATACGCCTACTGTACATGGGGAATAGTAACCCCTGCTCACTTTCGTCAGACATTTCCTGGAAGAGTAACAGAGGAACAATGGGGGGGATGATATACTGGAGTCTGGGTCTGGCTATCAAAATGTATTCTGCAGGGATGGCTGTATTAATCCCGGACTTCAGTGGGGATTTTGCATAATACATAATTGATGCCGGCTGCTCAGACTATGCGGTATTATTAATAGGACGTGCATGATTCATAAACCATTGTAACCTGATATGTCAAATTATATTAAAGTAAATCTTACATTAAAACGTCAAAATGTTCTTTACAATAAAACGCAGCCAAATATAGAGGAATCCAGTGTACGGCAGTCAGTGTGCTCACATCGTCAGTGATCCGGACCCCTGGGCGGTAAAGCTCACAGGCTTCTTTCCAATCACTTTGACTGTAATAATCCCTGTTTGAAGTGTGGTAAGTGACTAAGAGGCTGTGGACCCTCGAGTGCTACCCTAACGCTAGAATTATCAGGACACCACTGCTAAATTTATTCCTTAAAGGGTTATTCTCATCTTCATAGATGAATATTCTATCAGATAGTGCTTGTAAAAACAAGCACTTTTGCAATTTACTGCTAATTAAAATTTGCAGCCGTTCTTGAGATATTCACAATTTTCTGTTGTTTACAGCGCGTTGCCTAGGAGACCGACCATTGCTGTTGCCAGGTTTGTAAAGTTATTCCTTAAAGGGTTATTTTTCACCTTCCTAGATGGATATTGCGTCGGACAGTGCTCATAAAAACAAGCACTTTTGCAATTCACTGCTAATTAAAATTTGCAGCCATTCTTTAGATATTCAAACTTTTCTTTTGTTCACAGCTCGTTGCCTAGGAGTCCAACCATCGCTGTTTTTTTAGTTTGTAAGCAGTGGCTGGGATTAGAAGGTAACAGTGATCCTGGCCAGCTTCCAAACTGTGCTAACAATCTTAACTGAAAAGAGTTTGAAAGTGCTATGCAAGTTCTACTGTCTAGCAGCGGTGGTCGGTCTCCAAAGTAACGAGTTATAAACAAAAGGAAAATGTTAATATCTCAAGAACGGTTGAAAATTTTAACGAGATGTAAACTGCAAAATGGCTTGTATTCACAAGCACTATCCGACAATACCCATTAATGAAGATGGCAAAAAACACCCTTTAAATTTTTGTAACCCTTTAAAATTTACATTTGTATGGATATTACTAATTTCTCACATTTTGAATTGTCATGTTTGGCGAGACACGTTTACAGACAGTGGTCCAAGAGTGAAGGGGGCCACTGAATTTCTAGAGCTTTCATCATTATAAAATTCTGGTTGCCTGAAGCCACCACTAGAGGGAGCTCAGGGTACACAGTTACATACCCCCTCTAAAATCCTATGCAGTGAGCTCCATCTAGTGGTGGTTTATTATAAGGATTTAATAAATAAAGCACACAAGTGTCCATTCTGTAATTTTTTGCCCGCACACATTATTTCTCGCATGCTCACATACCTGAAAGATGTGATACTTCACATAGTTGATTTCGATGCAGCTGTTTTCTGCCGTCGACTTGTTTGTGAGAAGAGCTTTAAACCTTGAAAAAAAAAAAAGAATTTAAATAATTCATAAAGCAAGAAATTATACCAAAATACTCAAGAAATGTAACATTGGCTGCAATTTTATTGCATCTGATTGGTCGGTTATTGCTCCAGGGTGTTACAATATGTTTTATGCTCTAGTCACATCCCAAGCTGCATTCAAAATCTTTCCGGCTTCCTTTTAGCGCTGGCCCTTTTTACATCTCTCCTTTTTTTTTACCTTGGGGATGCTGTGAATAGCAGCACTTTGTGTGCGTAGAAGGGTCTTCCTTCCACAATAAAGGTGACATCCGACATTTCTTTGTTATTAAGGAAGTGAGGATCTACAAAGAAACGAAAGAACAAGAAAATGATTATTTGTGGCATGGGGGATCTTCTAATTAAAATGTCCTGAATTAATCAAAAGATTGGATTTTTTTTCTTCCAGAAATGGCGCCACTCTTGTCTGTTGGCCGTACCTGGTATTGCAGCTCAGACTCGCTGGATTGGGAATACACTGCAATACCAGACCCAGCCCATGGACAAGAGTGGCGCTGTTTCTAAAGGTTTTGCTCCAAAGCAATGAAGACCCTTTGAAGAGCTGCTTGATGTCATCCCAGTTTAACCCACCTGTGACACAAAGTCCTGTTGTTTCCCCGTATAAATTTTCATCTTTTACGACTGTGGGGTCCTCAAATTTTCACTACTTATTGAGGTGGGGGATGAAACAATCTGCAATTGTCCTCCTCTCTTCCAGGGTTCCACATGAGACACGTGGGCTCATTTATGGTGCCTACACTCCTGACGGTATCACAAGCATGGTCAAGAACAAAAAGTATTGAAATCTGTCCCTTAGGCAAGATGGCGTACCCCCCAAGATTGGGTGAGGCAATGAAAAATCCCAACAGTCCGAAAGAAAAATAAAGGGGTTGTCCCACCTATCCAAAACTGGATAATAAACGAATGATCATGGGGGGTGTAGGTGCTGAGAACAGAGGGCCTATGTGTGAACGGAGTGGTCATGACCATGACATGGTCATGACCACTCCAATCATAAATGGATAACGACCAAATGTGGCCATTCGGCAAGAATGAGAGAGAAGGACTCAAGAGGTAGTAAAAAGCCACCATATATAGGGGTATACAACTTTCTGGTCCTCCAAACTGACCCTATAGCGAAAAATGTACCCGACACCGCCATGCTTTTTGAGTTGACATCACAAACTTTGGGTCATCACCAAAGCCAAAGAAGAACTTGTCTTTTTCTTCCTCTCCTTTTGCGGCTTTCATCCATAAATTGTACCGCCACTCACCTGAAGTGAGGTGAATCAATACCGGATCAATAATCCTCACTTCTACAGAGCAATTCCTAAGAATAGTGGTGGTAGATCAAAGTCTCTGTATTCGTCTGGATGGACAAGACTTATATATGGAAGTTCTTCCTATATTCGGCAGATCTTTCTGATTAGTAAATACAGCCCTCCAACATCAATTAAATTCCGCCTGTCATTGTAAGAATCTTTGAAAAAGCCGCCTATCAATATAAATGAGATCTGCATTATGGAGCAAATGTTCCAGCCGGGCGTAGCAGGCATAATGTAAAAGTACGGAGACGTATTACACATGGTGTAGACTACAAATGAGCTACAAGAGCCCGGTTGGTTCATCGGTTTATCTGCATTTCTTTCATTTTTTTTTTATTGTTAGTGTAACCAGTACACGAGATATGCAAATAGAACTAGAACTGTAGCGCTACCTATTGGGGTAGCCATCCTAAAAGTCAATATCAACCCTTTATTGAGCTTTACAGCAGGATAAAAAGGCTAACCAGCCTCTCCATTTTTTGACACGTGTTTTGGGGGTTTTGCCACTCATCAGGGCAAAGCCGGAGATCGTATTTGGCAGTTTGAGAGGACTCTGACAAGGGATTTAAGTGGGGAACGTTTTTCCTTGTGGAGAGTTAACAGCTTTATAGGAAAAGGACTAGAGAAACGTTATACCCTATGTCAGAGGCCTTTCACCTAGCCAAATCAGATCTCCTGTTTTGTACTGATGAGGGGTAAACACTCTGAAACACGTCAGTAAATGAATAATCTGGTTTGTTTGTTTGTTTTTATCCTGTCTAAGTCATGTGGCAAAGCTTGTTAAATGTTCAATATAGACTTTTAGGACTGCAAATTACCGTAAATTCTCAAAGGAGTATTGCATGGCCTTTAAGTCTCCTTACACCAGATTGGTGCCATCCACAAGGAGAAACATTCCGCCATATGCCCAAGGCACAAGAAACATGGCTAAGTTATAAGTTGGTGAACACTTACCCAGCCGGGACGTCTGCTTGCGCTTTATCTCTGTCAGCTTGGGGATGGGGTAAGGGCCGTAGCACTGGCTGAAGATGACGGCCAACTGCTGGCTGATGACCTCGTTCTGTAACGAAGAGGAGACCACATCTATTACACAAAACATTATTCATTTTGACCTGCATTTTATGGAGATATATCAGAAGATTGAATTGTCAGGAGGTCGTAAACTGAGATTCCCCTTGGATTTTAGCCCCAGCTTATGTTGATTGTGACGTGATTGGATCAGTTAAATAACCTCTAGTAAAGTTTTCTGAAAAAGTTCTCTGTGGAGACACGCCGTTTAAGATATTTAATCCCGATGACTTAATTTTTGTGATTTTGTATTTTAAACATGAAATTGTACCTTAAATTGTTTGCCTCGGTTAAGTTGACCTTCTTCTTGTCCCGTAATCTTACACTACGAAGGCCAAGTTGAAAGTCAACCAGTGGGTTCTTCCTGCCAACTTTATGCCAAGAACGATTCCTGACTTGTAGGTGAGGTACAGCATGATTTGAAGGAAGCAGGTGAGAAGAACCACCATCGTGGTCTCCAATATTCAGTAGGAATTCGAAGGGAGCAGGTGAGAAGAACCACCATCGTGGTCTCCAATATTCAGTAGGAATTCGAAGGGAGCAGGTGAGAAGAACCACCATCGTGGTCTCCAATATTCAGTAGGAATTCGAAGGGAGCAGGTGAGAAGAACCACCATCGTGGTCTCCAATATTCAGTAGGAATTCGAAGGGAGCAGGTGAGAAGAACCACCATCGTGGTCTCCAATATTCAGTAGGAATTCGAAGGGAGCAGGTGAGAAGAACCACCATCGTGGTCTCCAATATTCAGTAGGAATTCGAAGGGAGCAGGTGAGAAGAACCACCATCGAGGTCAATAAATATTCAGTAGGAACTCAGAACCAGAAGATAGTTGTCAGCTCATTCGACCAACATCTATTTCTTCCAATCCACCCATTCACTTACAAAGGGGGACAACCCAATATCAGACTGCACTAGTGGCTTATGTATCTAAACAGCAAAGGATCAGGCGTAATGAGATCCAACATGCCCAATGCTTCTTCCTCTTGATATCTGAGAGTTGGTGGGAAGTCAGGACACCTTCTCACGCATTAGAAGGTCAGCCATTCCTGCCTAAATCAATCTAAGGTAATGGTGACTTGATAGGTAGAATTCACATAATTAAAACACATAATGTCCAAGTTGTGGGTTGAATATTTCCTATCTAAGACGACCATTATCCACTAGTCATGGCAAAGATGACACAAATTATTTATTTTGGAAATGTAAGACTTGAGACATTGTTCAACTCCCTTGTCCATGTGGTTCTTTAGCCCAGACACGGTCTTTGGTTGAGTTCCGAGGGTTGGGTTGGTCCATGTGATGGCCCATGGCTTGCACTTTGGCTACATATAACAAGGCACAGGATGATCATCAGTAGACAACCTGAAGCAGCCAGTGGAGTAGATCCCTTTTTATTAATAATTTCATTTTTAAAATATCCTACAGCATAGCCGCCAACAGTCCCAAATTTTCCAGGACTGTTCTTATTTTTCAGATTCAGTCCCATAAACCCTAACCAAAAGTGAGCATTTCCAGGTAGGTTGTGGTTTTCCCCACTTACCAATACAAGTGTTTGTAAGTATTATATACTAGTATTATATACTAGTGACAAATGTACAAATACACTTGCCCTATGTGGATAGAGCATTGCCCTCCAGGATGATTTCCTCTGTTTGATCTACTTCATTGTTTTCTCTGCTTACTATGCCCTTATTATCACTGCCTCTAGTGGACCTGTTGAATCACTGCCTCTAGTTGGCCTCCAGTATCACTGCGTCTAGTGAGCCTTCAGTATCACACTGCCTCTGGTGGGCTCTCAGTATCACTGCCTCTAGTTGGCCTTCAGTATCACTGCCTCTGGTGGGCTCTCAGTATCACTGCCTCTATTGCTCCTTCTGTATCATTGCCTCTGGTGTGCCTTCCATACCACTGCCTCTGGTGGGCCTTCAGTATCACTGCCTCAGGTGGGCCTTCACAATCACTGCCTCAGGTGGGCCTTCCATACCACTGCCTCTGGTGGGCCTTCAGTATTACTGTCTAAGGTGGGCTTTCATTATCACTGCTTCAGGTGGGCCTTCGTTATCACTGCCTCAGGTGGGCCTTCGTTATCACTGCCTCAGGTGGGCCTTCGTTATCACTGACTCAGGTGAGCCTCCGTTATCACTGCCTCTGGTGGGCCTTTGTTATCACTGCCTCTGGTGGGCCTTCCATACCACTGCCCCTGTTGGTTCTTCAGTATCCTTTCCTCTGGTGGTCCTTTATTCTCCTTTTCTTTGGAGGTCCTTTAGTATCCTTTCCAGTGATGGACATTTAGTATCCTTTCCTTAGGTGGACCTTTAGTATGCTTTACTCTGGTGGACCTTTAGTATCCTTTATTCTGGTGGACCTTCAGTAATATTTCTTCTGGTAGGCCTTTATTTTGACCTCAGTAACATTTCTTCTGGTAGGTCTTTATTATCCTTTTCTCTGATAGTAATTTAGTATCCTTTCCTCTGGTGCTTATTTAGTATCCTTTCCTCTCTTGAGTCTTTAGTATCCTTTCCTCTCTTGAGTCTTTAGTATCCTTTCCTCTCGTGTGGTCTTTAGTATCCTTTCTTCTTGTGGGTCTTTAGCATCCTTTCCTCTTGTGAGTATTTAGTATCCTTTCAGCTCTTGGGTCTTTAGTATCCTTTCCTCTCTTGAGTCTTTAGTATCCTTTCCTCTCTTGGGTCTTTAGTATGCTTTCCTCTCTTGAGTCTTTAGGATCCTTTCCTCTCTTGGGTCTTTAGTATCCTTTCCTCTCTTGAGTCTTTAGTATCCTTTCATCTCTTGGGTCTTTAGTATCCTTTCCTCTCTTGAGTCTTTAGTATCCTTTCCTCTCTTGAGTCTTTAGTATCCTTTCCTCTCTTGGGTCTTTAGTATGCTTTCCTCTCTTGAGTCTTTAGTATCCTTTCATCTCTTGGGTCTTTAGTATCCTTTCCTCTCTTGGGTCTTTAGTATCCTTTCCTCTCTTGAGTCTTTAGTATCCTTTCATCTCTTGGGTCTTTAGTATCCTTTCCTCTCTTGAGTTTTTAGTATCCTGTCCTCTCTTGAGTTTTTAGTATCCTTTCCTCTCTTGGGTCTTTAGTATCCTTTCCTCTCGTAGGTCTTTAGTATCCTTTCCTCTCTTGGGTCTTTAGTATCCTTTCCTCTCGTAGGTCTTTAGTATCCTTTCCTCTCTTGGGTCTTTAGCATCCTTTCCTCTCGTGGGTCTTTAGTATCCTTTCCTCTCTTGGGTCTTTAGCATCCTTTCCTCTCGTAGGTCTTTAGTATCCTTTCCTCTCTTGGGTCTTTAGCATCCTTTCCTCTCTTGGGTCTTTAGTATCCTTTCCTCTCGTAGGTCTTTAGTATCCTTTCCTCTCTTGGGTCTTTAGTATCCTTTCCTCTCGTTGGTCTTTAGCATCCTTTCCTCTCTTGGGTCTTTAGTATCCTTTCATCTCTTGGGTCTTTAGTATCCTTTCCTCTCTTGAGTCTTTAGTATCCTTTCCTCTCTTGGGTCTTTAGTATGCTTTCCTCTCTTGGGTCTTTAGTATCCTTTCCTCTCATAGGTCTTTAGTATCCTTTCCTCTCTTGAGTCTTTAGTATCCTTTCATCTCTTGGGTCTTTAGTATCCTTTCCTCTCTTGAGTCTTTAGTATCCTTTCCTCTCTTGGGTCTTTAGTATCCTTTCCTCTCTTGGGTCTTTAGTATCCTTTCCTCTCGTAGGTCTTTAGTATCCTTTCCTCTCTTGGGTCTTTAGCATCCTTTCCTCTCTTGGGTCTTTAGTATCCTTTCCTCTCGTAGGTCTTTAGTATCCTTTCCTCTCTTGGGTCTTTAGTATCCTTTCCTCTCGTGGGTCTTTAGTATCCTTTCCTCTCTTGGGTCTTTAGTATCCTTTCAGCTCTTGGGTCTTTAGTATCCTTTCCTCTCTTGAGTCTTTAGTATCCTTTCCTCTCTTGGGTCTTTAGTATGCTTTCCTCTCTTGAGTCTTTAGGATCCTTTCCTCTCTTGGGTCTTTAGTATCCTTTCCTCTCTTGAGTCTTTAGTATCCTTTCATCTCTTGGGTCTTTAGTATCCTTTCCTCTCTTGAGTCTTTAGTATCCTTTCCTCTCTTGAGTCTTTAGTATCCTTTCCTCTCTTGGGTCTTTAGCATCCTTTCCTCTCGTGGGTCTTTAGTATCCTTTCCTCTCTTGGGTCTTTAGCATCCTTTCCTCTCATGGGTCTTTAGTATCCTTTCCTCTCGTGGGTCTTTAGCATCCTTTCCTCTCTTGGGTCTTTAGTATCCTTTCATCTCTTGGGTCTTTAGTATCCTTTCCTCTCTTGGGTCTTTAGTATCCTTTCCTCTCTTGGGTCTTTAGTATCCTTTCCTCTCGTAGGTCTTTAGTATCCTTTCCTCTCTTGGGTCTTTAGCATCCTTTCCTCTCTTGGGTCTTTAGTATCCTTTCCTCTCGTAGGTCTTTAGTATCCTTTCCTCTCTTGGGTCTTTAGTATCCTTTCCTCTCGTGGGTCTTTAGCATCCTTTCCTCTCTTGGGTCTTTAGTATCCTTTCATCTCTTGGGTCTTTAGTATCCTTTCCTCTCTTGGGTCTTTAGTATCATTTCCTCTCTTGGGTCTTTAGTATCCTTTCCTCTGGTGGGTTTTTAGTATCCTTTCATCTCTTGGGTCTTTAGTATCCTTTCCTCTCTTGAGTCTTTAGTATCCTTTCCTCTGGTGGGTTTTTAGTATCCTTTCATCTCTTGGGTCTTTAGTATCCTTTCCTCTCTTGGGTCTTTAGTATCCTTTCCTCTCTTGAGTCTTTAGTATCCTTTCCTCCATTGGGTCTTTAGTATCCTTTCCTCTGGTTGGTTTTTAGTATCCTTCCATCTCTTGAGTCTTTAGTATCCTTTGCTCTCTTGAGTCTTTAGTCTTCTTTCCTCTTGTGGGTCTTTAGAATCCTTTCCTCTGGTGGTTCTTTAATATCCTTTCCTCTGGGGGTTCTTAAGGATCCTTTCCTCTGGTAGGCCTTCAGTATTATTTTCTCTAGTCGTCCTTCAGTAGCATTTCTTCTGTTGGGTCCATCTCAATAATATTTCTTCTGTTGGCTCTCCTTCTTTGGTGGGTCCAATCTTCTGAGTTCCCAGTGGATTATATATAAGCAATGATCTATTTTGTTCACTTCCCTTATTCCTCTGTAAGTTCTTGATGACACAAGTAAACTTTTATTCTTTTTTATTTTCCTACTCACTAAAGCGATGAAATCGATGAAGCATTGAACGTCTCCCAATATTTCAGCGCCTTCCCTGCAGCGCCGGCCTCTGCGGAGTTCTTCTCATTGTCAGCTATAGTATGGCTGATTACATTTCACTCCTGAGTACTGGTACTCATTACCACCATGGTCGGTGTAATTAAAAACAATCAACATCTTGCTGCAGCTCTGAGGTCTGTAAGATCTATGGAAGAAAACTGATCTACAAAAGGGTTTTTTTTTCAGAGTAGATGAAGGCTTTTCCTCAGTAGACCGGAATGAAATGAAGGAAAGAATAAAAAGCCCCATCAGACTAAACGCTGGGAGATCTGCCAAGAATAAACTTGGAAATTGCATTTAAAATCACAGCTGTGATGTGAACTTTGGGAAACCCTGGGCGAGAAGGAAAGTTACGTCCTTGGGGGCCAGTAATGAGACGATTGAAGACATGACGGGATCGGAACGAGGCAAGATCCTGATATGTGAGTTGAATTCTTTGCAGGAGATACATCTGCCTTCCATTCAATGCCATTCACTCCTCGCTCACGTACAGTGGGGTGAGCCGTGGGGGATTTCTGCATGAGGTCACCGAGCACTCAGTTATGAAAAATGCTTAAGACTGATTTATCATAACATCTAAACTAAGCTGACACCTTGACAGCGTTAGATCCAGGAGATCGACATAGAAATGACCAGATCCTGAACTGGAAGTGGCATCATAGATGGTGGATGGGCAGCGGGGCTGCAGTTCTCACATAGGATCCAACATTGGAGCTAGCGGCAGATAATAATCTAGGGTCCTAATGCCAATAACTGACATTTGCTCTGGGCCCGCGTGGATTGTACTTGCCGTGCGTCCATGTATTGTGCCTGCAGTGCCCCCATGTATTGTGCCTGCAGTGCCCCCATGTATTGTGCCTGCAGTATCTCCATGTATTATGCCTGCCGTGCCCCCATGTATTGTGACTGCAGTGCCTCCATGTATTATGCCTGCCCCCAAGTATTGTGCCTGCTCTGCCTCCATGTATTGAGCCTGCTGTGCCTCCATGTACTGTGCCTGTAGTGCCTCCATGTATTGTGCCTGCAGTGCCCCCCATGTATTGTGCCTGCCGTGCCTCCATGTATTGTGCCTGCAGTGCCTCCATGTATTGTGCCTGCAGTGCATCCATGTATTGTGCCTGCAGTGCCTCCATGTATTGTGCCTGCAGTGTCTCCATGTATTGTGCCTGCAGTCTCTCCATGTATTGTGCCTGCAGTGCCTCCATGTATTGTGCCTGCTGTGCCTCCATGTATTGTGCCTGCAGTGCCTCCATGTATTGTGCCTGCAGTGCGTCCATGTATTGTGCCTGCAGTGCCTCCATGTATTGTGCCTGCAGTGCCTCCATGTATTGTGCCTGCAGTGCCCCATGTATTGTGCCTGCAGTGTCTCCATGTATTGTGCCTGCAGTGCCTCCATGTATTGTGCCTGCCGTGCCTCCATGTATTGTTCCTGCCGTGCCTCCATGTATTGTGCCTGCCGTGCCTCCATGTATTGTGCCTCCATGTATTGTGCCTGCAGTGCCTCCATGTATTGTGCCTGCCGTGCCTCCATGTATTGTGCCTGCCGTGCCTCCATGTATTGTGCCTGCTGTGCCTCTATGTATTGTGTCCTTCACCTTTCCTCTTGGCTCACCATGAGAGGAATGAAATTGTCAAAGTTTTTTTCAAAGTTCGACATCTCATGTGACTCATCTTGGGACATCTCAAGACAAGATGAAAGATAAGGAAGGGGCACGACCAGTGAAAACTCAACTATAAGCCCATGGAGGTCCACATACCAGCACACGGCCACTTGTCTTCATTTACAGACCCGTGTCAGCTAATGGAGCGCCAGGCCAGCAGATAAAGCAATTAGCCGAGAGATTTATGCAGCGCAGCCACATTGGAGAATTTCCTAATTCATTACTTGGTCCTGAAGGTGGCACCTAAGTCATTTTTTATCAGTGGCAGAGCAGGCCGTTGTGTGATGAGGTAGGAACGGATGAGGCTGTGATTATGCCATTTCAGCACATAAAAGGTTTTTCTTGGCATGTCCTGCTGGCACAAAATCTCACTGACTGGTGAGGTGGTCAACCTGGATCAGAGCACAAATGTCCATTGGAACTAACGATCAGAACCGATGAAAGCCGGTCAAGATAGAAGCAAGAAGTGATCAGGAATGGCGGCCGCTGTGGGATTTTTAGGCTGGTTTGTGTCTGTAGAGCAGATACATAAAAGGTTTCCTCTACATTCGCCTCTCAATACTGTGGACTGTCGGATATGATCCTACTGGAAATCCAAGGTGGGGGGTCCATAGTACAGGAGGAGGAGGTGAGCTGTGACATCACCTATTGTGAATAGTAAATCATATGTTATCTATTGTATATAGAGGTGTTATCAGTCATTGTACAGGAGGGGGAGGAGGTGAGCTGTGACATCACCTATTGTGAATGGTGGTGGATCCTTTGTCATTTACTGTATGTAGAGATGTTACCTTACCTAGTAATCATGCCTCTAATGATAATGTGACTGCTGAAAACTCATCTGTAGAAAACAAGAAGTGCGAGTTTGATGTAAGGACTGGTGGCCACTGACTTTTTAAATAGATAGATAGTGATATGAACACTTAAAAATACATTTAATAATACACACTGCTCAAAAACATAAAGGGGACACTAAAATACCACATCCTAGATATCACTGAATGAAATATTCCAGCTGCAAATCTTTATTCATGACATAGTGGAATGCGTTGAGAACAATAAAGCCCAAATGATCAATAGAAATCAAATTTGAGCAGTGTATTTAACATATAAAGGCCCCATTAAAACAATAGGTCATTTTCTTACAACTTGTTCCTTTTTATTCCATCTTCAAAGCTATAGTTGTCACTGAAAAGTATCTGTATAGCAGTGCTTCTTACACTGTGAGATGGGCCTTACTAGTCAGGTGCCCCCTTAGTTTTTGGTGAGGTTCAGCTGGGGAGGCAGCTTTTAGAAAAGTGATGATAAGCTGCACAGGCCTGTTGAGCTAGAGCTACTGTATTTCCGGTTTAGTAAAACAATTGACTCTTTTTGGGCTTATTTTAATGTTATATGAAGGGTAAGCTGTTAAATTGAGCAACATTTTTAATATTGAGTTGGTTCTTGACCATAGGCTTTGAGCATGTTCTGGATGGTGAGAGCACCTGAAGAAGCGTTCTGGATGGTGAGAGCACCTGACGAAGCCCTGGGGTGAAACATACTACATACCTTGCTTGCTTTCAGGATCTCAAACATGAGTGGCAGGCCCTGTGTGATCAGCTCTTCCGTATATTCCTCCTCCTGGATAGACTTGAACTCTTTGAGTAAACACTGGATCAGCGGACGTCTATGTTGGTGAAATGAGATACGCAGGGATTCCAGCCAAGTGTGAAGCGTCCACGGGACACCTATAAGAAAATGTCATCACGTCTCAGCATTTTATAGATCAATAAGGCTATCGCAGAGTATTTTAGGTGGGTGTCTATCCCCAAAACAACATAGGCCTATCCCATTGAGAGGGTGTTCAAAAGCTGCCCATGACTGGTGGAGTGGGACTCCTCTCAATCTGGACTCCTACCTAGGGTGATATTATTCTTGACCTGTAGCCCAAAAGTTGACAATGACCCCGTCACCAGAAAGAGTGTCTGAATAATTAATTTTTATATCACGGATGACAGATGTCACTGATCTTGACAGGATCTAAGGACAATTTAATGATTACGGGCAGCCCCATTGTCCTCTGTCGCTTGCTGTTGAAAAACCTTTCGGGAGGCCAAACACTGGAGATATCTCAGCCAAACCTGACAATTTTGGCAAGAATGGGCAACCATCAACTGTATATAGGGACTTTCTGATGGCAGATGCATAATTGACAACTGTCCCGGATGTACCAGGACTATTGGGCTAAAGAGTGCCAGGATTTATGGTAACCCTGCCCAAAATTTGGAGGCTCTGGGCTGATGGGAGATTTTAATAGGAGGGGGGTGTGGGCGTTCTTGGGAGGGGTGAGGGTATAATTGGGGGCAATGTTAAAACCTCCCCAGAAATGATGGCAACTATGCAGATATCTGGGAAGTAAGAATCAGGCAGCATGATTCTTTAGTTTTTGAGTAAATAATCTGCCGCCTTGTTAAAATGCACAATTCCTTATTCAACAGGGATGAAAAAAGCAAAGTCAGTAGTTTCTGGCAGCTGCTTAGTCTTATCCTACATAGGTGAAACATAAGCATGCCAGATTTCTTCTAGTGATGGGCATTACTGTTGTGGCTGTCTTGAAAATGATGTATGGAATGAAGGGCTCATTCATACGTCA
The DNA here is from genome assembly GCF_039654945.1 of Dendrobates tinctorius. Classification (NCBI taxonomy): domain Eukaryota; kingdom Metazoa; phylum Chordata; class Amphibia; order Anura; family Dendrobatidae; genus Dendrobates; species Dendrobates tinctorius. Next base: position 18,844,091 of record NW_027361688.1, read on the forward strand.
GTTTTTGTGATGAAACTCTGAAGACTCTTTGAGCAAACTGACCAGACTCTAAAAACACTTTGACCAAACTCTGACCAGACAGTAAAGACACTTTGACCATACTCTGATCAGACTCTAAAGAAACTTTGACCAAACCCTGACCAGACTCTAAAGACACTTTGACCAAATTCTGATCAGACTCTAAAGAAACTTTGACCAAACTCTGACCAGACTCTAAAGACACTTTGACCAAATTCTGACCAGACTCTAAAGAAACTTTGACCAAACCCTGACCAGACTCTAAAGACACTTTGACCAAATTCTGACCAGACTCTAAAGAAACTTTGACCAAACCCTGACCAGACTCTAAAGACACTTTGACCAAATTCTGACCAGACTCTAAAGAAACTTTGACCAAACCCTGACCAGACTCTAAAGACACTTTGACCAAATTCTGACCAGACTCTAAAGACGCTTTGACCAAACTCACAAGACTCTAAAGACACTCTGACCAGACTGTAAAGACACTTTGACCAAACCCTGACCAGACTCTAAACACTCTTTGATCAAACTCTGACAAGACTCTAAAGACACTTTGACCAAACTCTAGCCAGATTCACACTCAAACCAAGCTCTGACCAGATTCACAATTAGACTAAACTCTGACCAGACTCTAAAGACACTCTCACTAAACTCTGAAGGCACTATCACCAAACTCTGAAGGCACTCTAACTAAACCTTGACCAAACTCTGAAGACACTCTCATCAAACTCTGACCAAAAGCACTGATGAAACTCGGGCCTATTTTCTTGTATGAGAAAATCACTTATAAGTGCATGACCCCTTAGGCTACCAGGCAGTAGCCCCTTCACCCCTCCCATTGGCAGCATTAAAAATTTCTTATAGAGCAAAATAGAAAGAAACAACCCATAGCAATGTTTAGGCGTCATAACACATCACATTGAATACCACATGTAGACCTCCAGTGCATACTGTATTAAAGCTGGCACGGAGTGTCCTACTTAGCTCGCCACCAATGCTAGGTGGCCGAACAAGTATTTTTAGCCGGGATAAAAAAAAACTAAACAAAGCATCAATCTATTCACACTATTCTGCTCTTTATTATTTCTTGTGCTACCAACGGCGGAGAAAATGTCTTCCACCTCCGGGAAGTTCCATTTCTCCGCACAGCGGGGCGTCAATTTAAACACCTGTGACACCGGCTCTGGTTTTCTTTTAATTCTTAAATCTTCAATTACGAGGGTTCGTGGATTGTACTAAAAGGCAAATTACATCTAGCGAGCGGGAAGGGGGGGGTTAAACGATACATGTAACGCAGGTAGTGAAATTAAATTATGAAGCCTCGCTTCATTAACCGTTACTGAAGCCTGGACATCTGAGCTGCCTCCTTCTCTTGACTGGTGCAAAAATATAGAGCGGAGGTTACAATCTAACAGTAGCTGTGCCGAAATTTTTCCAACACTAATAAAAACCTAGTGCAGCTTAAAGATATGAGATTCAATGTTATCCATGGAGTACGGTTCTCGGAAAAATCATGGTGGGTCATCAAGGAACCCTCTTAAACCCGCTGTCAGAAAGGGCCGCTTACAACAAGTGCTCCTTAAACACATTTTACCCAAAGGTAGTAATTAATGGGGTTTCTGAACTTTAAATTTTTGGTCCCCGGATAACTATATTATCCTCCTGCACTTTGTAGCTGTTGCAGGTTGGTGATGATGAGCACACAGAAGTTCTTCAACATGTCCTGGCTAGAGATGAGCAACATTTTTGAAATTCTCCAGCTTTTCCGAATTTTTGCCAATACAACAAGTGCTCCTTAAACACATTTTACCCAAAGGTAGTAATTAATGGGGTTTCTGAACTTTAAATTTTTGGTTCCCGGATAACTATATCATCCTCCTGCACTTTGTAACTGTTGCAGATTGGTGATGATGAGCACACAGAAGTTCTTCAACATGTCCTGGCTAGAGATGAGCAACATTTTTGAAATTCTCCAGCTTTTCCGAATTTTTGCCAAAAATCTGATTAGTAGCAAATCAAAAGTACTGCAAAGCCCCTAATTGTCCTTCCTCCCTGCTGAGATCTCACACTGCTCAATGCAAGCTGCACAGTCAGGTTGGGTGCGTGGAGACAAAATTCATTTGGACTCTTTAGCTGGACTCCTAAAATTCTCATTTTAATCAGTATGATACTGCCATTCTGACGTGGATTTTCAAAGTTAGTACACCAGTCTCATCAGGTCTAAGAGATCTATCCAATAATATATGTTAACTTGGAGATACTGAATAGATATGAGTGAATGTTTTGAAAATTTGAATTTGACAGCTTTGACTAATTTTTACAAAAAAATTTGATTTGAAGCAAATTGATTCACTGCAGATCTCAAGTATGACGAAGCCTCCACTTTCCCTAAAAATATGTGTCTAACTCTCGGAGGTCTTCTATGATTATATTCAACTGTGTTAAGCTCTGAGCTCTGTAACACAAACACAGCCATGGTAAGTAATGTCTACATATACAGTCATGGCCAAAAGTGTTGGTACCCTTGAAATTGTTCCAGAAAATGAAGTACTTCTCAAAAAAAAAAAAAATTATTGCAATTACACGTTTTGTTATATACTTGTTTATTTCCTTTGAGAATATTGGAACAACACAAAAAAAACAGAGAAAAAAAGGCAAATTGGACATCATTTTACACGAAACACCAAAAATGGGCCAGATAAAATTGTTGGCACCTTTCCAAAAATGTGGGTAAACAACTTTGTTTCAAGCTTGTGATGCTCATTCAAACTCACCTGTGGCAAGTAACAGGTGTGGTCAATATGAAAATCACACCTGAAACCAGATAAAAAAGGGGAGACGTTGGCTCAGTCTTTGCATTGTGTGTCTTTGTGTGATATACTATGCATGGAGAACAGAAAGATGAGAAGAGAACTGTCTGAGGACCTGAGAACCAAAACTGTTGAAAAATATCAACAATCTCAAGGTTACAAGTCCATCTCCAGAGATCTTCATGTTCCTTTATCCAAGGTTTGCAACATATCGAACATGGCATCCAACAAGTTATCACTGAAGGGCACCCCACAAACCAATATTATACCACCAAATAAACAAAAATAAGCAAAAATCAAAAATCACTGGCAGTTAGTGATTTTTTTGTTATGGTATCCAACAACCTGTTCCTTACAAACTAATCGTCTTCACTGCTGCACTGTCACACACTGTACAGTTTATTCAGTGTTTTATGGGTTTATGTCCCCACAATTGCTAAGCTGTGACGTCCTCTCACTGTCCAGATTCACCAAAGAGTAGCTGCGTTCCCTGCTTCTGTTTTTATATTGGCTGTGCTATACAATATGATGGCTGCAAGCCACTACTGGGAAGAACACATGATGGCGCCTGAGTTCATGTGAGCTTTCTCTGGACGATGCAATCTTCTGCAATGAGTAAATTGGTGAAGTAAATCCCAAACTGGTTGAATTAGACAAGTTCAGCAAATTCCTAAAACATCGACTCGAATTTGACTGACATCGAATCAGTTTGCTCAACTTTAGTCTTAGCTCTTAGAAAGGAGGTCCTGAGTCCGTCGACCACCCACTATTAGTACATATGGACAAACGTTGTCTACTATAGGGTCCAAATTGTCCAACAGAGGATAACCGCATTTGTAGCTAATCACTTCCCCATAGGGACAAATCCCTGATAAATGGAGAGTGGTCCGTCAGATGCAAGTTGGGCCCCCCCGTCCAATGCTGGTCTACACCTAATTTTGACACTCCCAGTCTCCGGCATAGATCTTATTTTCCATGCTTGTACTATATAGAAATCAAAATAAACATTTCTATATAAAGATACATAATAAATGGACCCTAAGAGGCAAAGCAAAAATCCAGCGCCAGCGGCGCTCTTCCTCCTGACTGCGGCTGATCGTCAAAGCCCCCGGGTGGCAAATGAAACACGCCTCATTAGTCGCGGGAAGGGGCGCAGTGTATGTGCAGGGAGGCATGTCATTGAAGAGGAGAAACTTTTATGGTGTTTTTTTTTTTCAATTGTAGGCTATTTACTTTTAGGACAGGACTGTTCCCATTCTGCCGTCACATTGGATTTATGTAACGTAAGCCCATGCGGCCATAATGAAGGTAGAAGTCGGTGACTCGCGTTCTAGTACTGCGTCCGCCGAATCCGCCATGGATTTATTGCCTTAACTGCAGGAATAGTAGAGCCGGACGCCGCTGATAAATGTTTATGGTGTCACCCCAACTCCGTAGTGACGACTAATAGCCTTATAATGTGCAGTAATAGCGGTAAACATAAATTTATAGACACCTATATATGGTGCCGGTCTGTCACGAGTTGGAATTCTCACTGCGGAGGATGTTGTCGCATCCAGTTTAGCATCTGTAAGGTTAAAATAAAAGGGGTTGTCCCACAAACAAGAAATAATTTATTCAATAGATCTTGGAAGAATAATACGTTCCGCAATTGGATATGTTAAAAAAAAAATGTTCCTGTGCTGAGATAATCTTATAAATGCACCCTTGCTATGTACTGTGTAATGGCAGTATACAGAGAGGACAGCATAGGAAGCAACAGACAGTATACAGACAGGACAGCGTCGAATCACAGCTGCTGCTTTCTGTGAGGTAAAACATTTTTCTGTGAGGTAAAACATTTTTTCTGTGAGGTAAAACCTTTTTCTGTAAGGTAAAACATTTTTTCTGTGAGGTAAAACCTTTTTCTGTGAGGTAAAACATTTTTTCTGTGAGGTAAAACCTTTTTCTGTAAGGTAAAACATTTTTTCTGTGAGGTAAAACATTTTTCTGTAAGGTAAAACATTTTTTCTGTGAGGTAAAACCTTTTTCTGTGAGGTAAAACATTTTTTCTGTGAGGTAAAACCTTTTTCTGTGAGGTAAAACATTTTTTCTGTGAGGTAAAACATTGTTTTTAAGCAGGCAGGAAAATGTTTTACCTGACAGAAAGCAGCAGCTGCGATCCCATTCTGTCCTGTCTGTATACTTTCTGTTGTTTCCGCCATTACATAGTACCTGGCAGAGGCACATATATAAGAATATCTCACCACAGGAACATATTTTTTTTTACCACCTCCAATAGTGGAACTTATTTTTATCCCAAGATCTACTGATTAAAATGTAATTTTGTTTGTGGGCAAAAATCCCTTTAAGGATCAGGAATCTCTTATGGTGATCTATTATAGGGATGATATTAGGTTAACAGGTGAAAGTCCATGAATCGCCATGAATAACTTAAACCTATGTTCACACCCGCAGGATAATTCCAACCTGTAATATCCATATCGGAAATCCAAGCCGGCCCACAGATTTCAACTGTATGGACGACCATGGGAACAAACCTTGCCTCTGTTATTGCAGCCATTGTATTACAAGGTACTGATTCTATTACTTAATTTCATAAGGTCATAAAGTTAAAGGGTTTGTCCACTACAATGTTGTATTTTTTAAATGGGCCCAAGCACATTCTCTCCAGGACAGGGTTTGGCGGCTTCACTTCTGGCCTTGTACTCGACATAGGACACCATTATGTCGGTATGTGATCCCAGCGCTATTTGAAGGGAGCTGTCTGACCACTTATTTCAATAGCAAAGCCAGCCCCCTTCTCTGTCTATATCTGAGCCATGTTAAACAATGGAACTGGCTTAGACACTGAAGTGAGGAGACAGCAAATGATGATCTGCCAATACAGATCAGGAACAGAAGTGGAGCTTCCAAACAAGGGACAGCAGAAGATGGGATCCCAGAATCTCTATATATGCTCCTATGACTTTTAGGATCGCTGCTTACAATAGGTGTCACTAGAGTTCTAGTCTTCTTCCTCCCTCAAGAGACACTTTGCATATTTAATTTCCCAGAGGAGCATGTATGGCCTATAAGTCTCCTCACTCTGACTCTCCACAAGAAGAAGAAACGTTAGCCTTTAGACCCCAGTCCAGAGCCTCTCACCTAGCCAAATTAGATCTCATACTTTGCACTGATGAGGGGCAACACCCCAAAACACCGTGCCAACTCAGATTCTGGTTTGGCTTTTATCCTAGGTGATATTGCAAGGCTCGTTAAAGAGTCGATATTGACTTTTAGGATCGTTGCTTCCAATAGGCGACGCTAGAGTTCTCTGAAGAGACAGTTTGCATATTTAATTTCCCAGAGGAGCATTGCACGGCCTATAAGTCTCTTCACTCTGACATGCCAGCATGTCACACTCCACAAGGAGAAACGTTAACCCTTAGACCCTACATATGTCCCTAAATGTAGAGGATAGCAGGGAAGCGTCTAAAGGAAAGAAATGGACTCACCTAAACTTCTAATATCGATGGTTATATCCACGTATCCGTGCTCCGCGCTGTGATACATGGCCTCTTTTAACGCCTTCAGTTTAGCTTTGCTGTTACGACTCGGACACAATGAAGCATTGGTCGTTTCCGGCAAATCTGTCCCTTCAGCTAGAATTTCTTCCAAGGATAAAATGTCACTCTTCTCCTTCTCAGGTTGGGACAGAAGCTTCCGAAATACATTCCTGAAAATAATTATGTTTTTAATATTTTCAATTTACAACTTTTTTTAAAAAGTCGCCAAATCACTCCAGCAGGAGGGTGGGAGGCAAAAACTGGAACAACAGTTCTAGACAGTTCTAGAGTTATCGTAAGATGCGCCAAATTTACTTAACCTCGTAAGACATTTTATATATTTGGACGCTAAACTGATAAGACATGATCACAATTGACTAGAATGCAAACTTCTGGGTGCATGCTGCTGTAAAACGGGGCTCGAAGCCTCCCATTTCGGTAATCGTTGGGGGCCTCAGTGGCTGATATTCCAGTGTAGAGGTGATAAGTTGATTAAAATGGAATAACCCTTTAAAATACTTTAGCGGAACAGATAACCGAAGGTGGAACATGCTATAGGCTAGATACTTTGAACCTGCAAGGTGCAAGACTTGGTGGCTACCATGACCTAGCTGAAAGTACAGCACAAAGATCTCCTACTACCACTACTTACCACCGCCCTCGTTCCCATCACTCCTGGAGAAAAGACAGCGGAAACCATGGCCAACTAGACATGAATGCTCAAGTCCGCCAGAGAAGGGGGCACTCTAACATCTTACAAGGGTCATATGTTGAGATAAGAAAGCCCTTGAAGAACCTCAACTATGGAGGAACTTGAGGAGCATTTGGTTGAGGTCTAGATCCAAAACATCCATTTAATCAGCACCGGTCATCCTCCATGGGTGGAAATATATATCCAAGCTTATAGTGTAAGAGCCTGGGTGGTAGTATATAAGTTACCTGTGCCCGTGGGCAGCGGCCTGGCTGAAGGAATTCATGTCTCCTTGAGGAGCCGTAGAAATTCCATTCCTGTACAAGGTTCCTATCATGGGATCCGCTCCTCGTTCCAGCAGCAAACTCACGAGCTCAAAGTTTCCTGTGGGCAGATGGGGTTTAGGACATGTTACTGAGCAAATTGAGGACAATCATTGGGTATCGCCCACGAAGAACAAAGACGAGACGGGGTCCTGTAGAAAAATTTACTATGGGGCCCCTTCCATGATTTTACTCCAAACATCAAATTGAGCCGGAGGGTCCAGTGCATGTTCACCTACCAACTAGGCTTGGTCTGGATTCATCCTCCCAACAGAGATGTAAAAGTGTCCTACATTCGTTTTAGAACAACTGATTGTGGCCCTCATGCCCACAGGGCCCCACACCATAGCATAAAAAGAGTCAATGAAATCACTGAGGCTCCAATCTAAGTCAGATCAGATCATTCATACACATGATTGTTTTTTCAATATGTCCTGTCCCTATATCAAAGAGTCCACCCCTGCCCAGTCACACATAGTTACAGACCCTAATGATACCTCGGGGGCGAGGCTTATGCAAATGTCTTCTAACATATAATGGTCTTGTTGTGGAATCAGGGGTGGAGCTTAAACAAATCCTGATAATATGGATGCAAATGTTGGCAGGTCAGCTAGTGATTAGATCAGCTATCCTCATGAGCAGGGTTAGAGCGGTGCATGCGTCTGCCAAGTGGATTACTCGCCTGCAGCTGCCGCCAGTTGTAGAGGAGTTTCTGAGTAATTTTCTTCACCCGCTTCTAAAGATCCTTCTACATTAGCGCCAGCGTCCAACAGCAACTGGAGAGAAACACTGACATCATACATGGAAACGGCACGAGGCTGACCGTCCACGATTCCTGACCTCCTCATCCATCTAATGATCTCTGATACACACAGCACATAGATATCTACCGATTATGTGTCCATCTACACATCCAGCGCCCAGATACGCTTTCTTCTTATTTTCTTTCTCTCTCTTTCTTCCCCCTCTCTCTTTCTATCTTTCCTTCTCTCTCTTTCTTCCTTTCTTTTTCTCACTCTCGTTAGCTGTCTTTTTATATCTCTTTCTCTCTCTCTTTCTCTGTCACTTTCTTTCTCACTCGATTTCCTTCACTTTCCTTTTCTCTTTCTGCAGTTTTTTCTCGCTCTCTCATTTATTTTCCTTCTTTTTTTCTCTTTTTATTTCTCTGTTTCTTCCCCCTCTCTATCTCTCCTCTCTCTTCCTCTTTTTCTCTCACTCTCCCTTTTTATATCTCTCTTTTTCTTTCCCTCCTCTCTTTCTCTGTCTATTTTTCTCTCACTTTCTCTCTCTTTCTGTCTCTTTTCACTCTTTTTTCACTCTTTTTTCACTCTTGGACTTTCTCTTTTTCTAACTTTCTCATTTCCTCTTTTTTCTCTCTCTTTATCTATATTTCCCTTTTTTCTTTCTCTCTATTTTTATCTTTCTTTACTTCGCTTTCTTTCTCTCATTTTCTTTCTTTCTATTCTTCTTTCTTTCTCTCTCTCACTTTTTCTCTGTTTTCTTTTTTCTTTCTATCTACATCATACAGTATGTATCTTTAACATAAATATCTACACTGGCGTCTCTCATCTACCCTTTCCCTATTTCTTATTTTCTTTCTTTCTTTCTTTCTTTCTTTCTTTCTTTCTTTCTTTCTCTTTCACTTTCTTTTTTCTTTCCCTCTTTTCATTTTTTTTTCTTTCCTTCCTTCTTTCTTTCCTTCTCTCTCTCTCTCTTTTTTCTCTCTCCTTCTTTTTCTTACTTTCACTTTATTTATTTTTCGCTTTCTTTCCCCTTTTCTTTCTTTACTTCTTTCTTTCTCTTTTTTCTTTACGCCTTTCTTCCCATCTTTCTTTCCTTCCCTTTTTTCTTTCATTCCTTCCTTCCTTCTCTATCTCATTCTTTCTTTCACTTTCTTCCCCTCTTTCTTTCCTTCTCTCTCGTTCCTTCTTTCACTTTCTTTCTTTTTTGCTTTCTTTCCCCTTTACTTCTTTCTTTCCCTCCTTTTTCTTTACCCTTTCTTTCCATCTTTCTTTCTTTCCCTCTTTCTTTTCCTTCCTTCTTTTTTCTTCCTTTCTTTCCTTCCTTCTCTCTCTCGTTCTTGCTTTCACTTTCTTCTTTCTTTCCCTCTTTCTTTCTCTGTTTTCTCCCTCGCTCCTTCTTTTTCATCATCTGCACCTCTATCTGTCTATCCCTCTGACTGATACAGTAGATCCCTATAGACGGACACACGGTAGCTCTCACTCCTCGGTCTCGTCCATATCTGACAGTCATGGAGTATCTTATATAGTAAACGATCCGGTCTTATACCTGCACCACGGGAATATGGCCCTGGAGGACGGCGAATGTCAGCGCCGTCCAGTGCCGGGTTTCAGGGTGGACAGATGGGAATTTGTGAGCTGTGGTTGGGACCTGCAAAAAAAAAGAAAAAACCGCTAGCTATATTGGCCGTGTGTTATTGTTCTGCCCCGTGTGTTTTAGAGTAACATACTTTGCTTTTTTTGGTGCACCAAAATTATTCCAGTCTTGCTCCAAATTTTTTTTTTTTTTAAAGAGGCAGAAAAGCAAATTTTGGCAGAAAACCCAATCAATGGTCCATGACGTTTACACGGGATCAATTACCTCCACGTTGAGTTCGGCACCCGCGTCCAGGAGCATCTGTACCATCGCTTCATCTCCCCTGACGCAGGCGTACATCAGAGGGGTCATCCCCTGGAGAAGTCGTAATAAAGGACACTTAGTAAGAGAAATCCGGAATTTTCACCTTTATTATTATGAGGATATAATAATTTCGGGGCTCCGATGGGTTGTCATAGTATCCGGGGACCCCCGTGCCTGTCATTACGATGCTCCTGTGAAAGCCGGCGCTTAGCAGCTGTTCATAAGAGATTGTGATTTCTGCTACACATAGCAATGCTGATGCCCTGTATGTGTAGGATCGGAGGATTGTAGCTTCAAGTCCCCTAAGGGGACTATTAAATACAGGAAAAAGTCTGAAAAAAATGTTTTGAAAAATATATAAAAAAAAAAAAAAAATAATAGTTCAAATCATCCCTTTCTTTTAAAATTAAAGCAATAATAAAAAAAATATATTCGGTGCTGCTGCGTTTGATAAAAGTCCGATCTATCAAAGTATAAAATAAATTAAACGTCACATCAAGAAAAAAAAATTACGTTTTTTTTGGTCGCCCTAACATTGTGATAAATGCAATAAGAGGCGATCAAAACATCGTATCTACCCCGAAATGGTATCACGAAAAACATCAGGCCAGGGCGCAAAAAATAAGCCCTCACCCAGCCCCAGATCCTAAAAAATTAAACCGCTGCGGGTCTGGGAAAAAGACGAGAAACCCCAAAATTTTCTTTATAAAATCTAATTTTTCTTCAAAACTTAATTTTTTAAGAAAAAACCTATACATGTTTGGTATCTGCATACTCGTATTGACCTGGAAAATCATATTGCCAGCTCAGTTTTACCATATAATGAACATGGTAATTGAAAAACCCCCAAAACAATTGTGAAATTGCGCTTTTTTTTGTCATTTTGTCATTTCGACACCTTTGGAATATTTTTTCCACATTCCAGTGCATCACATGATAAAATGGATGGTGTCATTCAAAAGTACAACTCGTCCCGCGAAAAACAAGCCCTCATACGGCTATGTGGATGGAAAAATAAAAAAGTTATGGCTCTGGGGAGAAGGGGAGGAAAAAACGAAAACGAAAAAAAACAACGGATAATTGTGTCATTTCACTTACATCCAGCAGGTGGCGACCTACTTACTTGCTCGCTCATGCTGTTGATCCCCTCGGGGCCGAGCAGAGTCACCGCTTGCTTCACCAGGTCGGTCCGGCCGCAGTTCAGCATCCGAAACCCGAGATCCTGCTTAAACTTCGCTTCTGTGGCCACCGCGTCCAGTTTGCGAGACGCGCAAAAACAGTCATCAGCCCTGCGGGGAACGGAGATGGATTTATTCAGGATGAAGATCAATGGTGTAGGGATCATAATTTTTTTTTTTTACAAATGGAATGATAATGTTCATATAGTTCCAGGAGGAATAACAGAGGAATGACACAATATAAGTTTCTAAGAAAAGGAGCTCTGGCATTATTAAATAGGTAATAATAATGGCCACTAGGTTATTTATTCATGTATTTCCAGGAAGAATAACAGAGGAATAGCACAATGTAATATGTAATGCATTCATATATTTCCAGGAGGAATAACAGAGGAATAGCACAATGAAATATGTAATGTTTTCATGTATTTCCAGGAGGAATAACAGAGGAATAGCACAATGAAATATGTAATGTTTTCATGTATTTCCAGGAGGAATAACAGAGGAATAGCACAATATAATATGTCATTTATTCATGTATTTCCAGGAAGAATAACAGAAGAATAGTACAATGAAATCTGTAATTTAGTCATGTATTTCCAGGAGGAGTAACAGAGGAATAGCACAATGAAATATGTGATGTATTCATGTTTTTCCAGGAGGAATAACAGAGGAATAGTACAATGAAATATGTAATTTATTCATGTATTTCCAGGAGGAATAACTGAGGAATAGCACAATATAATATGTAATTTATTCATGTATTTCCAGGAGGAAAAACAGAGGAATAGCAAAATGAAATTTGTAATTTATTCATGTATTTCCAGGAGGAATAACAGAGGAATTGCACAATGTAAAATGTAATTTATTAATATATTTCCAGGAGGAATAACAGAGGAATAGCACAATGTAAAATGTAATTTATTCATGTGTTTCCAGGAGGAATAATAGAGGAATAGCACAATGTAATATGTAATGTATTCATGTATTTCCCAGGAGGAATAACAGAGAAATAGCACAATGTAATATGTAATTTATTCATGTGTTTCCAGGAGGAATAACAGAGGAATAGCACAATGTAATATGTAATGTATTCATGTATTTCCCAGGAGGAATAACAGAGAAATAGCACAATGTAATATGTCATTTATTCATGTGCTTCCGGGAGGAATAATAGAGAAATAGCACAATGTAAAATGTAATTTATTCATATATTTCCATGAGGAATAATAGAGGAATAGCACAATGTAATATGTAATGTATTCATGTATTTCCCAGGAGGAATAACAGAGAAATAGCACAATGTAATATGTAATTTATTCATGTGTTTCCGGGAGGAATAACAGAGGAATAGCACAATGTAAGATGCAATTTATTCATGTGTTTCCGGGAGGAATAACAGAGGAATAGCACAATGTAATATGTAATTTATTCATGTCTTTCAATGAGGAATAACAGAGGAATAGCACAATGTAATATGTAATTTATTCATGTGTTTTCAGGAGGAATAACAGAGGAATAGCACAATGTAATATGTAATGTATTCATGTATTTCCCAGGAGGAATAACAGAGAAATAGCACAATGTAATATGTCATTTATTCATGTGCTTCCGGGAGGAATAATAGAGAAATAGCACAATGTAAAATGTAATTTATTCATATATTTCCATGAGGAATAATAGAGGAATAGCACAATGTAATATGTAATGTATTCATGTATTTCCCAGGAGGAATAACAGAGAAATAGCACAATGTAATATGTAATTTATTCATGTGTTTCCGGGAGGAATAACAGAGGAATAGCACAATGTAAGATGCAATTTATTCATGTGTTTCCGGGAGGAATAACAGAGGAATAGCACAATGTAATATGTAATTTATTCATGTCTTTCCATGAGGAATAACAGAGGAATAGAACAATGTAATATGTAATTTATTCATGTATTTCCAGGAGGAATAACTGAGGAATAGCACAATGTAAGATGCAATTTATTCATGTGTTTCCGGGAGGAATAACAGAGGAATAGCACAATGTAATATGTAATTTATTCATGTCTTTCCATGAGGAATAACAGAGGAATAGCACAATGTAATATGTAATTTATTCATGTGTTTCCGGGAGGAATAACAGAGGAATAGCACAATGTAAGATGCAATTTATTCATGTGTTTCCGGGAGGAATAACAGAGGAATAGCACAATGTAATATGTAATTTATTCATGTCTTTCCATGAGGAATAACAGAGGAATAGCACAATGTAATATGTAATTTATTCATGTCTTTCCATGAGGAATAACAGAGGAATAGCACAATGTAATATGTAATTTATTCATGTGTTTCCGGGAGGAATAACAGAGGAATAGCACAATGTAATATGTAATTTATTCATGTGTTTCCGGGAGGAATGACAGAGGAATAGCACAATGTAATATGTAATTTATTCATGTATTTCCAGGAGGAATAACAGAGGAATAGAACAATGTAATATGTAATTTATTCATGTATTTCCAGGAGGAATAACAGAGGAATTGCACAATGTAAAATGTATTAATATATTTCCAGGAGGAATAACAGAGGAATAGCATAATGTAATATGTAAAGACATGAATAAATGCCATAACAGAGGAATACCACAGTGTAATATGTAATTTATTCATGTGTTTCCAGGAGGAATAACAGAGGAATAGCACAATGTAATATGTAATGTATTCTTGTATTTCCAGGAGGAATAACAGAGGAATAGCACAATGTAATATGTAATGTATTCATGTATTTCCCGGGAGGAATAACAGAAGAATAGTATAATGAAATATGTAATTTATTCATGTGTTTCCAGGAGGAATAACAGAGAAATAGCACAATGTAATATGTCATTTATTCATGTGCTTCCGGGAGGAATAACAGAGGAATAGCACAATGTAATATGTAATTTATTCATGTGTTTCCGGGAGGAATAATAGAGAAATAGCACAATGTAATATGTAATTTATTCATGTATTTCAAGGAGGAATAACAGAGGAATTGCACAATGTAAAATGTAATGTATTCATATATTTCCATGAGGAATAATAGAGGAATAGCACAATGTAATATGTAATGTATTCATGTATTTCCCAGGAGGAATAACAGAGGAATAGCACAATGGAATATGTAATTTATTCATGTATTTCCAGGAGGAATAACATAGGAATAGCACAATGTAATATGTAATTTATTCATATATTTCCAGGAGGGATAACAGAGGAATAGCACACTATAATATGTTATTTATAAATATTTATCCAGGAGGAATAACTGAGGAATAGCACAATATAATATGTAATTTATTCATGTATTTCCAGGAGGAATAGCACAATGTAATATCTAATTTATTCATGTGTTTCCAGGAGGAATAACAGAGGAATAGCACAATGTAATATGTAATTTATTCATGTATTTCCAGGAGGAATAACAGAGGAATAGCACAATGAAATTTGCAATTTATTCATGTATTTCCAGGAGGAATAACAGAGGAATTGCACAATGTAAAATGTATTAATATATTTCCAGGAGGAATAACAGAGGAATAGCACAACGTAATATGTAAAGACATGAATAAATGACATAACAGAGGAATACCACAGTGTAATATGTAATTTATTCATGTGTTTCCAGGAGGAATAACAGAGGAATGGCACAATGTAATATGTAATGTATTCTTGTATTTCCAGGAGGAATAACAGAGGAATAGCACAATGTAATATGTAATGTATTCATGTATTTCCCGGGAGGAATAACAGAAGAATAGTATAATGAAATATGTAATTTAGTCATGTATTTCCAAGAGGAATAACAGAGGAATAGCACAATGTAATATGTTACTTATAAATACATGTCCAGGAGGAATAACAAGAATAGCACAATGTAATATGTAATTTATTCATGTCTTTCCATGAGGAATAACAGAGGAATAGCACAATGTAATATGTAATGTATTCATGTATTTCCAGGAGGAATAACAGAGGAATAGCACAATGTAATATGTAATTTATTCATATATTTCCATGAGGAATAACAGAGGAATAGCACAATGTAATATGTAATGTATTCATGTATTTCCCGGAAGGAATAACAGAAGAATAGTATAATGAAATATGTAATTTATTCATGTGTTTCCAGGAGGAATAACAGAGGAATAGCACAATGTAATATGTAATTTATTCATGTATTTCCAGGAGGAATAACAGAGGAATAGCACAATGTAATATGTAATTTATTCATGTGTTTCCGGGAGGAATAACAGAGGAATAGCACAATGTAAGATGCAATTTATTCATGTGTTTCCGGGAGGAATAACAGAGGAATAGCACAATGTAATATGTAATTTATTCATGTCTTTCCATGAGGAATAACAGAGGAATAGCACAATGTAATATGTAATTTATTCATGTCTTTCCATGAGGAATAACAGAGGAATAGCACAATGTAATATGTAATTTATTCATGTGTTTCCGGGAGGAATAACAGAGGAATAGCACAATGTAATATGTAATTTATTCATGTGTTTCCGGGAGGAATGACAGAGGAATAGCACAATGTAATATGTAATTTATTCATGTATTTCCAGGAGGAATAACAGAGGAATAGAACAATGTAATATGTAATTTATTCATGTATTTCCAGGAGGAATAACAGAGGAATTGCACAATGTAAAATGTATTAATATATTTCCAGGAGGAATAACAGAGGAATAGCATAATGTAATATGTAAAGACATGAATAAATGCCATAACAGAGGAATACCACAGTGTAATATGTAATTTATTCATGTGTTTCCAGGAGGAATAACAGAGGAATAGCACAATGTAATATGTAATGTATTCTTGTATTTCCAGGAGGAATAACAGAGGAATAGCACAATGTAATATGTAATGTATTCATGTATTTCCCGGGAGGAATAACAGAAGAATAGTATAATGAAATATGTAATTTATTCATGTGTTTCCAGGAGGAATAACAGAGAAATAGCACAATGTAATATGTCATTTATTCATGTGCTTCCGGGAGGAATAACAGAGGAATAGCACAATGTAATATGTAATTTATTCATGTGTTTCCGGGAGGAATAATAGAGAAATAGCACAATGTAATATGTAATTTATTCATGTATTTCAAGGAGGAATAACAGAGGAATTGCACAATGTAAAATGTAATGTATTCATATATTTCCATGAGGAATAATAGAGGAATAGCACAATGTAATATGTAATGTATTCATGTATTTCCCAGGAGGAATAACAGAGGAATAGCACAATGGAATATGTAATTTATTCATGTATTTCCAGGAGGAATAACATAGGAATAGCACAATGTAATATGTAATTTATTCATATATTTCCAGGAGGGATAACAGAGGAATAGCACACTATAATATGTTATTTATAAATATTTATCCAGGAGGAATAACTGAGGAATAGCACAATATAATATGTAATTTATTCATGTATTTCCAGGAGGAATAGCACAATGTAATATCTAATTTATTCATGTATTTCCAGGAGGAATAACAGAGGAATAGCACAATGTAATATGTAATTTATTCATGTATTTCCAGGAGGAATAACAGAGGAATAGCACAATGAAATTTGCAATTTATTCATGTATTTCCAGGAGGAATAACAGAGGAATTGCACAATGTAAAATGTATTAATATATTTCCAGGAGGAATAACAGAGGAATAGCACAACGTAATATGTAAAGACATGAATAAATGACATAACAGAGGAATA
Source organism: Dendrobates tinctorius (assembly GCF_039654945.1). NCBI lineage: Eukaryota > Metazoa > Chordata > Amphibia > Anura > Dendrobatidae > Dendrobates > Dendrobates tinctorius. The sequence continues at coordinate 18,861,071 of NW_027361688.1, forward strand.
CCACAGTGTAATATGTAATTTATTCATGTGTTTCCAGGAGGAATAACAGAGGAATGGCACAATGTAATATGTAATGTATTCTTGTATTTCCAGGAGGAATAACAGAGGAATAGCACAATGTAATATGTAATGTATTCATGTATTTCCCGGGAGGAATAACAGAAGAATAGTATAATGAAATATGTAATTTAGTCATGTATTTCCAAGAGGAATAACAGAGGAATAGCACAATGTAATATGTTACTTATAAATACATGTCCAGGAGGAATAACAAGAATAGCACAATGTAATATGTAATTTATTCATGTCTTTCCATGAGGAATAACAGAGGAATAGCACAATGTAATATGTAATGTATTCATGTATTTCCAGGAGGAATAACAGAGGAATAGCACAATGTAATATGTAATTTATTCATATATTTCCATGAGGAATAACAGAGGAATAGCACAATGTAATATGTAATGTATTCATGTATTTCCCGGAAGGAATAACAGAAGAATAGTATAATGAAATATGTAATTTATTCATGTGTTTCCAGGAGGAATAACAGAGGAATAGCACAATGTAATATGTAATTTATTCATGTATTTCCAGGAGGAATAACAGAGGAATAGCACAATGTAATATGTAATTTATTCATGTATTTCCAGGAGGAATAACAGAGGAATTGCACAATGTAAAACGTATTAATACATTTCCAGGATGAATAACAGAGGAATAGCACAATGTAATATGTAAAGACATGAATAAATGGCATAACAGAGGAATACCACAGTGTAATATGTAATTTATTCATGTGTTTCCAGGAGGAATAACAGAGGAATAGCACAATGTAATATGTAATGTATTCTTGTATTTCCAGGAGGAATAAAAGAGGAATAGCACAATGTAATATGTAATGTATTCATGTATTTCCCGGGAGGAATAACAGAAGAATAGTATAATGAAATATGTAATTTAGTCATGTATTTCCAGGAGGAATAACAGAGGAATAGCACAATGTAATATGATACTTATAAATACATGTCCAGGAGGAATAACAGAGGAATAGCACAATGTAATATGTAATTTATTCATGTCTTTCCATGAGGAATAACAGAGGAATAGCACAATGTAATATGTCATTTACTCATGTATTTCCAGGAGGAATAACAGAGGAATAGCACAATGTAATATGTAATTTATTCATGTCTTTCCATGAGGAATAACAGAGGAATAGCACAATGTAATATGTCATTTACTCATGTATTTCCAGGAGCAATAACAGAGGAATAGCACAATGTAATATGTAATTTATTCATATATTTCCATAAGGAATAACAGAGGAATAGCACAATGTAATATGTAATGTATTCATGTATTTCCAGTTTGGAATAACAGAGGAATAGTACAATGTAATATGCAATGTAGTCATGTATTTCCAGGAGGAATAACAGAGGAATAGCACAATGTAAGATGCAATTTATTCATGTGTTTCCGGGAGGAATAACAGAGGAATAGCACAATGTAATATGCATTTTATTCATGTCTTTCCATGAGGAATAACAGAGGAATAGAACAATGTAATATGTAATTTATTCATGTATTTCCAGGAGGAATAACTGAGGAATAGCACAATATAATATGTAATTTATTCATGTATTTCCAGGAGGAATAACAGAGGAATAGCACAATGTAAGATGTAATTTATTCATTTATTTCCAGGAGGAATAACACCATGTAATATGCTAATAAAATATGCTCCGGGATTATCTGGGTAACGGTTCCACCCAATTGTTCATTTATTCATGGATTTCGGGGAGGAAGAACAGAGGACAATAATAAAGCAAATTCTGCTCATAAGACACTTCCGAATGATTAGTTGCTAATTTAGTCATAAATTTCCATGAGGAATAATAGAGGAATGACACAATGCAAAGTGCTAAGTTGTGAATGGTAATGCTAAATTCCTAATTTATACAAATATTTCCAGGAGGAATAACAGAGAAACGGCACCATGTAAAGTGTTAGGATGAGATTACATGTGTCATTGTAATGCCCAGTTGTTAATTTATTCATATATTTCCAGGAGGAATAACTGAGGAATGAAACAATGTTATAAGAAAAGGAGCTCAGGCATTATAACGTGGGTAAAGAAAATGGCCTTCTTTTTAATTTGTTCTATATTTCCAGGAGCAATAACAGAGAAATGAAAACTTATTTCCAGGAGGAATAACAGAGGAATAACACAATGTAAGCATCTAAGAACAGATGCTCCGGAATCGGAAGGCCCATAGGTAATGGTAACACCCAGTTATTAATTTATGCATGGATTTCCAGGAGGAATAGCAGAGGAATGACAAGATGCTAAGTTCTAAGAGAAGCTGTTATACGTGAGTATGTCACAGCCATATATTTTTTTCCTACGTTTGATTAATGATGTGACCCCACGCTCCGCGTATCTAAATCCATCTTCCGTCTATTGGGCTTCTCCCTCGGGGCGCTCCGGCTTACGGACAGGCTCATTTTTATCCTGGCACGTACGGCACAGCCGCACATATAATTCCCGGTCACGGGCCGGCCGTGGCTGCATGTACCGTGTAGATCATTCTTTATAACCAATGGCTTCTATGTGATTCAGCTCAGACGATGGAGGTTTCTTTTATTATTAATGTCATGCACCAGGCACTGCGGTAAAGCTGGCCCCTCAGAGGCTGTGTTGGGCACTTTTGATGATCCCCCCATATAAATAAGGGGCAGTCATAAACTACTGACACCCTGCAAATCTTTTCGCTTATCTATATTCAGGGCTAATTCACACAACCGTATTTTCTTGTTACAACAGCCGCAAATCATGTCACAGGACCTACGGTAAAGCCCGAAACCCACAGTAAGAAAATACAACCGTTATACATTCGTCTAAGTCGAAAAAACAATTGGGTTTGCGATTTGCATGGGAGCACTTACTTTAGCTGCCGTGGTTCGCAGTCTACCCCTGGAAGTAGAAGACGGGCGGCCTGTCGCACGTCGTCGCTATCTACGGAGAAGCTGCGGCGGTATCCGGCATGAGCTACAGCAACGCGGATCCATTCCATTAAAGGCGGGAGCATCAGGAACGGCCTGTAAAGAGAAAGAAAAAAAAGATGCCAGATCGGTCAGCGTTACATTCCTGATTTTTCTCCCATCACTAAATCCTTCTTCAGATGTGATAAGAAAATTGATCGCAGCTGGCGACCCCCCCCCCCGCTTGCGGTTGGCACTGTTCCCGCACTGCATTGCATCATGGGACATTTCCAGCTGACAAGATGCCTGATGACCTGTGCACAGTGTGCGCCATTTCCTCAGAAGTGTAACTCAATGCACATGTTCCCGAGAGGCGCTGCTTTGTGGCTCGTGCTATATGATATTAATGCAGATCAACTTGGATATTGGTTAATCCCCTCCTGAAACTCGGCTGCCGCGTGTGATGACGCCACGACTTAATTCAATGCAGATACGGATTTAGGAGGTATCACCTTCATACATATCGTTGCAAACATGTTTTAAAGGGGACCTGTCACTAGGTCAAAAGTGACCTGATTTTTGTTCTTATCTTATTCTCACTGCTCCCCTGAGTTTTCCGGTTTTTGTTTTTTTTAAATCCGCCATACGGTTCCAGAGATATGGACCTTTTTTATCTAGAGATCATTTGTATGGTCATCACCAGGGGGCGTGGCACACAGGATCCTCTGGGGCGTGTCTTTAGGTAAATAAAAAGGCCCATATCTCTGGAACCGTATGGCGGATTTTAAAAAAATAAAAATCGAAATACTCAGGAGAATGGTGGGAGTAAAGTAATACCAGAAAATGGTTATTTTGGATCTCCTGATAGGTTGTCTTTAAATAATATTTCCCCTTAGTCTTAGGGCTAAATTGCAATTTAAAGAGTTTTTTCTATAATTTAACTACCTTCCAGGCATTGCAAAATTATGCCTTTTCTAAGTATACTTCAATACTTTATTTTGCTTCTTTCGCTACCAAAATACTATGCTGAGTTGCTGTTTCTGTTCCTAGTTCCTGCTCCTTTAGAAGCTGCTTTCAACTGCTACTCGACAATATCAATATCTGTACACTAATTACAAACAAAGTACAGTACTTTCCCTGTCCGAGCCTCTTTACGCTTCAAGCCCCCCATAGGAACAATTGAATTTTTGTACTCGTGTTTGAACATAGTGTACCGATCGTGCCGAGCAGCAGTTAAAAGCAGCGTCTAAAAGGAGCACAAAGTGAGTTTTGAAGCAGCACGTACCGCAGGGTGTATAAGAAAGAAGGTAGCCAAATAAGATAGAGAAGTATTTTTCAAAAATGCAGAATTTTCCAATGCCTGTGGGATCATGAAATTTTGAAAAAATATTAACATAGGAGCTGAGCAAATTGATCTACAGGTTTGTAGATAAGAATTCATTTTTACTTGTGTTTTATTCATTTAAATTCCTGCTTCTTTTATGCCCAGGAGTCCAGTGGGCGGTCCTAGTATTTTCAATTATATAGGAATACTAATTAGGACTGCCCATTGGACTCCTCAAGGATATACAGTATAAGGGTTTTGTAGGTGTTCTGTACGGCTGGTCCGTACTAGGAGCATGATTGTAAAAAACGCCTTAATGAGGACCTGTCAGTAGATCAAATGGGGGGACAGTTTTGCCCTTAATTTTATTTCCAGTGCTTCCCTGAATATTCTGCATTTTTTTCCTTAAATCATCATTCAGTTCTAGATATATTAACCTATTTGTTTAAAGATCATTTTTATGGTCTTTACAATAGAGTGTCTCACAAGATCCTCAGGGGCGTGTCTTTAGAATGCTTTGCATAAAAATGATCACTAGATAAAAAAAAGCCCATATCTCAGCAACCATATGGCGGATTTTTAAAAATCAAAAACCGACATACTCAGGGGAAGAGCGGGAATAAAATAAGAGAAAAAACTGGCAACTTCTGATCTGGTGACAGCTTCTTGATAAAGGCAGGTGTCAGCAGTCAGGTGATCATCACAGATCCTGGAACTCTCGACGATCAGCTGTTATTACTAGAAGTTTTGTTGAGCGCTATAAAAAAATAAATAAAAAATACCTTTATTCACTGACAGCAAGAGAGTTAGGAATACAAAGAAATATAACTTTTCATTCCGCTCTAATCTAGGAGAATCTCTTAAGATCTATGAACTTTTCTTATGAATTTGGGTCGCCCTCCCAGGGCTGTGGGGTACTCGGTACCGGGCCCTATGAGCTTCAATGGGAGATGTCACGGCAGCTGTGACCCGGCCCGTGACCCTGGGCGCCCATTGTAAAAGGGGGTTGTTTCAGTGTGCTTGTGGTAATGAAAGTTTATAAGTGATTTGTGACGCCTTCTGTGGTGTTCGGCAATGTGGATGTAAGCCGACGCTGCATGCAGATCCTCTGGGACTGATGGAGTAGTGCAGCAGTGATGGTATAGCCCTCCACAGGCAAGGCTGTAGTCCCAGAGCAGTGTAGGTGAAGTGACACGTAGATGGGGGGTAGTGTCAGGCGCAGGCGATGCAGCACTGTCGGGCAGGATGGAGCAGGAATAAGTGGAGGACACCAGGGCGTGTAGTTGCAAAGCTTTACTCACAGTCTGTTGCAGGTACAGGTGCCCGCATCCGTGCCGTGTCCTCCGGGTCAGGGACTCAGTCAACCTCCAGGCCAGATGGAATACTCCTTTCCAACACTCCGCCAACATGTGCCTTTCTGAACGCCTCCTCTTATAGCGCCTTGAGGTGAAGTACTCCTAGCACTGAGTTACACTGGGGTTCCTCCTGTCCGATGTTCTTATGAACTCTACTTGTACGGCAGACAGCTGTAGCCTGCTTTCGGGGACTCCTTGCTACTAAGTCCCGGCTCACTATCCAGTTGCTGTTGTGCCCCCAAGTCTTGTGTGGGAATAAAGTGGTGACTACTTCTATTCCTCCGGTGTCTGCTGCAGGACCATTAGTATCCGTACAACCTCGGGGACCGGACCCCGGCCTTGCGCTTAGAACTTCTAGGAAGAGTGCTCTTCTAACCCACGTCCTCTGTTCTCTCTTACTCTTCACGTTCCGTGCTAATCTTTCCTTCTATGGAGAATCAGGCTTTCAGTCTACGTTGCTCTTTCTCTTCCCTTCCCGTGCTAGCAGACCCAGGTCACAGGGATCCGCTGCAGCACCTCCATCCTTCCATCCCTCTCTCCGGGGATCTTCTCCTCTCCAACTCTCTAACCAACTGACCTCTCGTCCTCAACTCTTCCCGCTCCTTGTAATGTAAACTAACTCCACCCACCTCCCAGCACGTTTCGTGTTCCAAGCAGGGAGCCGCCGAAGGTGCTTTGCTACACTACTTTGTGGTGTGGGGTGCAGGTGTTGGAGTGTGATCAGGAGTCTCCACCTTACCTGGATGGTGGGGTACTATACCTCAGGAGGAGGTGCAGTACCTCTGTGGCGACTGAGCCTCAGGGGCACCACAAATTAACCACCAAACATTTATTACAACCTTGTCCTTCATTACCGGCAAGAAGTAGAGACACTGATTGAATTACTCCGGTCAATACTAAACCGCTCTATAGTGCTTAACCCGCCATCACTTTATTTTCCTGCCCAGAAAACCAATGCTCTCAACATCACAGATGTATATTTCAGATCACTTAACGACACCTTCAAGGCGACCTTGCTGAAATATTCAGGAGCCACATATATATTACATGGACAAGCAGATCATATACTGGGCGGCCTGGGTGACCAGGAAAATCTCACCAGCACACAAATGACCTTTCAAAAGGACAAAGACACAGTGAGAAATGGATTGAAGGGCGTCTAAATCTAATTACAGAGCGAGCCACAGTGCACCCATAACAGAGCGAGCCACGGCGCACCCATAACAGAGCGAGCCACAGTGCACCCATAACAGAGCGAGCCACAGTGCACCCTTAACAGAGCGAGCCACAGGGCACCCATAATAGAGCGAGCTACAGCGCACCCATAACAGAGCGAGCCACAGAGCACCCATAACAGAGCGAGCCACAGTGCACCCATAACAGAGCGAGCCACAGAGCACCCATAACAGAGCGAGCCACAGTGCACCCATAACAGAGCGAGCCACAGAGCACCCATAACAGAGCGAGCCACAGAGCACCCATAACAGAGCGAGCCACAGTGCACCCATAACAGAGCGAGCCACAGTGCGCCCATAACAGAGCGAGCCACAGTGCGCCCATAACAGAGCGAGCCACGGTGCACCCATAACAGAGCGAGCCGCGGTGCACCCATAACAGAGCGAGCCACAGTGCACCCATAACAGAGCGAGCCACAGAGCACCCATAACAGAGCGAGCCACAGAGCACCCATAACAGAGCGAGCCACAGCGCACCCATCATAGAGCGAGCCACTGCGCACCCATAACAGAGCGAGCCACAGCGCACCCATCACAGAGCAAGCCACAGCGCACCCATAACAGAGCGAGCCATAGCGCACCCAAACAGAGCGAGCCACAGTGCACCCATCACAGAGCGAGCCACAGTGCACCCATAACAGAGCGAGCCACTGCGCACCCATAACAGAGCGAGCCACGGTGCACCCATAACAGAGCGAGCCACGGTGCACCCATAACAGAGCGAGCCACCGAGCACCCATAACAGAGCGAGCCACAGTGCACCATCACAGAGCGAGCCACAGTGCACCCATAACAGCAAGCCACAGCGCACCCATAACAGAGCGAGCCACAGCGCACCCATAACAGAGCGAGCCACAGTGCACCCATCACAGAGCGAGCCACAGTGCACCCATCACAGAGCGAGCCACAGTGCACCCATAACAGAGCGAGCCACAGTGCACCCATAACAGAGCGAGCCACAGTGCACCCATAACAGAGCGAGCCACGGTGCACCTATAACAGAGCGAGCCACGGCGCACCCATAACAGAGCGAGCCACAGTGCACCCATAACAGAGCGAGCCACGGCGCACCCATAACAGAGCGAGCCACAGCGCACCCATAACAGAGCGAGCCACAATGCACCCATAACAGAGAGAGCCACAGTGCACCCATAACAGAGCAAGCCACGGTGCACCCATAACAGAGCGAGCCACGGCGCACCCATAACAGAGCGAGCCACAGTGCACCCATAACAGAGCGAGCCACAACACACCCATAACAGAGCGAGCCACAGTGCACCCATAACAGAGCGAGCCACAGTGCACCATCACAGAGCGAGCCACAGAGCACCCATAACAGAGCGAGCCACAGTGCACCCATAACAGAGCGAGCCACAGTGCACCCATAACAGAGCGAGCCACAGTGCACCCATAACAGAGCGAGCCACAGCGCACCCATAACAGAGCGAGCCACAGTGCACCCATAACAAAATGAGCCATGGCACACCCATAACAGAGCGAGCCACAGTGCACCCATAACAGAGCGAGCCACAGTGCACCCATAACAGAGAGAGTCACTATGGAGGCAAAACTTGGTTTAGCCATTTAAACCCAGCTAAGTCAGTACTGAACCATCTAAGTCAGCTCAGTTAGAGAGTGGCCAAGTGTCAAATTAAAAGAATGGAAATGACCTGCTCTCTGAAGATATAGAGGCAATATATAAAGCTGTATCACCGGAACTGAAAAGCAAGAAATACTACATGGCCTACAAAACAGGTGTCAGTTATATTGTTGTATCAGGATCTATACAGCCATACCTCTCGATAAAATAGTCTGGACAGTTTTATCGACTCTTAAAAGGAAACCTGTGAGGAAGTATAGATGCAATAAAAATGATACCTGTTTTGTAGTAATCCGATGTGTGAAAGCTGAGAAATCGAGCTTTTAATCCACATGAAAAGTGGAAGTGTATTGGGGGCATGTTGAAGCACTCAGTTTATTGACATGCTCCTAATGCACTTCCAGGCTGTGAGGACCCGTCATTTATTCTTTATTATGCCAGATGCATTTTCAGCCGGTCAGGAGACATAAGCCATTGTTCATATGATCTTGAACATTGACACTTCAATTGATGTTGCAGCTTTTTGTGCTGCTATCCTTTGAGGACAGGGATGCAGGGTCATTGAACAATTGATGTTTGCTAATATGCTCATTAAACATTGTATCAGTCCATGCAGCTTGTTGACCTGCAAGCAGTGAAAGACAAACTATGCAGATTAAATACTCAAACAATGAGAGATGACCTTATTCGACCTTCCCTATAACCTGTGGATAATGGCCTGGAGGATAGATGTGGGTATAAAAAGGGACCGCGATCCTTCTGCAGAGAACTCTACATGACAGTAGCCACGGCACCAAGGCTCTAACCAAAGGAATACAGATCTGACACTCTACGAGACGTCAGCTTAAGGGACCACGACCTCAGCTGGAGGAATACAGATCTGCTCTATTGACCATCACTGAACCCTCAGAGACATTTAGAGAATTCAGGTTGGGACAATCAGGTCACCTGGCCACGTACTTCAATGGACTCTGTCAGCTTCCAAAGCTTTCTGCTACCTCTTCTCTGTGGGTGCCCGCCAAAAGCCAGGGGCCACTGGTTGGGGTATAACATTTCTTGTTTTTCTTCAACCGATACAGCCATACCTGTACTAGTAATCATCCTGACAGCCTCCCTATAAATCTCAGTTCTCCCAGCCTGACTGACCGTATTGTTAGAAATTAAAGAACGTGAAGAGTCCATGTCAGAGATACGGCTGATTGTAGGACACCGGTTTAATAATACAATGACGACATTAAAAAATAAAGGACACTTTATCTTTAGCTGTGTCAGATCCCGCTTGTCAACAGCAGCCGTACCGCGGAGAATGTGGCTTTGTCACAAGGACGGAAAACACCTACTTCAACTCAAGTAGCTATTCACTCACCGTATCTCTCCGCCATTCACTCCTTATCTCTGAGGTTTGGGACCCTGACAAGAGCGGCACTGCTAGATAAACGGGATTGACATGGATATATAACGAGCACAAAGACGATTTTCAGGATTGGACGCTGCATGTTTCCTGTCGTTGCTCTTGCTGACGTCAGACTTTTGGCCAAGTTCTCCACTGATGGTCCTATCAATCCACGTACTGAACTGACACTAGGCAGGATTGGTCTGATGATCAGATACTTATCTGCAAATCATTGGCAGATCGGGCAAATTTTATGGCGCCCATTAACATGGTCGGAAGTGTAGAAGGAACAAGGTGGAGAGGAAGACCAGCAACATGGCTTGATATAATCAAGATACCGGCAGAGAAGACCCTGGTGGACCTACAAAGGCTTGCAGAAGATCGATCTTCCTAAAGATCGCTCATCCATCAAGTCGACATGGCTCGAGATTGAGCTGAACGCTGTTAAATAATAATAAGTATACTTTTACTAGCTGGACATGCTAAAACTAGATGTGCATGTCCGATCATCTGTGACTGTGACTTTTTCAAACCTCACCAGCTGACGATTAGATCGTTCATACAAACAACCCAATGGATGATCAAACTTGGCCAGATCTGCCAAAAATTGGCAGGGTTTGCAAATGTATGGATAGGTTTACTGACATCTGGGACCGTTTGGCACCGAGGTAAACGATCACTCTAAGCTGCCAAAAATGCAAGTGAATGGGGTTGCATTGTCACCCGCAAGGTACCCCGATAAGTAAGGTGCAAAAAGTCCAACTGGTTACAACTTTTTCGCAACTGCGCTTCGATCACAGCGCCATTGACCAACGACCTGTGCCAAAGCCACCGAGCAGCCCAAACCTTAAGCCGGGTGAAAACCTTGTATATGTATATTGGTTCAATCCGTCGATTTCTATGGAGGGGCCTCAAATGCAGATGTCAAGCAGGGCTGTGGAGACGGAGTTGGAGTCGTGGAGTCGAAGCCCATTTTGGTGGAGTTGGAGTTGGTGTCATGGAAATTGAAGAGTCGGAGTTGGAGTCGGAGATTTGGCTTACCGACTCCACAGCCCTAGCAGGGCTGATGAGTTGGAGTCGGAGCCCATTTTGGTGGAGTCGGAGTTGGAGTCATGGAAATTGAGGAGTTGGAGTCGGAGGTTTGGCTTACTGACTCCATAGCCCTGGCAGGGCTAATGAGTTGGAGTCGGAGCCCATTTTGGTGGAGTCGGAGTTGAAGTCATGGAAATTGAGGAGTTGGAGTCAGAGGTTTGGCTTACTGACTCCATAGCCCTGGCAGGGCTGATGAGTTGGAGTCGGAGCCCATTTTGGTGGGGTCGGAGTTGGAGTCATGGAAATTGAGGAGTTGGAGTCGGAGGTTTGGCTTACTGACTCCATAGCCCTGGCAGGGCTGATGAGTTGGAGTCGGAGCCCATTTTGGTGGAGTCGGAGTTGAAGTCATGGAAATTGAGGAGTTGGAGGTTTGGCTTACTGACTCCATAGCCCTGGCAGGGCTGTTGAGTTGGAGTCGGAGCCTATTTTGGTGGAGTCGGAGTTGGAGTCATGGAAATTGAGGCGTTGGAGTCGGAGGTTTGGCTTACTGACTCCATAGCCCTGGCAGGGCTGTGGAGTCGAAGTCGGAGCCCATTTTGGTGGAGTCGGAGTTGGAGTCGGTGTCATGGAAATTGAGGAGTCGGAGTCAGAGGTTTGGCTTACCGACTCCACAGCCCTGATGTCAAGGATTCAGCAGTTGCAAAGTCCATTTGTTCTCTAAATTGGGACCAAAGGATTTTTTCATCCGGCCATAAAAATGAGATGGTTGTCAGCTGAATGTTCAGGAGACACCTCTTCCAAATGAGCGCTCGAGTACAAGGACTTTGACCTATAAGTTGGGAAACACATTGGGCATAAAGGACACTCAAGATCGACGACTCTACGTAGAAATATTTGTCTAAGATTTCCAGTGAACTCATTGAAGTGATTGTTGTTTTCATTTTAATCTTAGCTTTTTTTCTGCATTTTTATATATTTTGGCAGGCTAAGACAAGAAAACTATAGCGAAAAATTACACCTATTTTTGTTCCATTTTTGGTTTGTTTTTTGTGGCGCTAACCCATTTTGATCTCATTGGGAAAAAATGTTGTAAAAAAAACACCGAAGTCATGTTCCCACGTGCGGTTTTTTTCCGCTGCGTTTTTATCCTGTACGTTTTTTATGTTGAAAATCTGTTGAGTATAACTGTGCAAGCAAATTTACATATGATTTCATAAAAACCCCTGCCTATTGTGCTTTTATGTGAATTTTTCAGAGCGTTTCTTTTTTTCCTCTATAGACTTCTATGGGTAACCTGAAAAAAATTTACATTAAAAATGCATATTAAATACCGTACGCTGATTCAAATCTGCACAAAAAAAAAGCAGCGTACAAAAGAAAAAAGCACAGCAAAAATTAGATAAGACAGTTGCGTATATTTTGCAGGAAAAAAAAAAAACAGGAAAGAAAATGAAGCATTTGCATTATGTGTTAACATGACCTGAAAGAATTGATATATATATATATATATATATATATATATATTTTTTTTTTATCACAAGTAAAAAAGAAACAAAATAAAAATAAAGCAATTCAGTACAAGTAAAAAAAAAAATTTAAAAAATGCATAAATGCGAAATAAAAAAGTTCAAAAAATTTTTAGAAATCCAATTAATTTTTCTGCTACTATAAAACACTATAAGAAAAAAATGCGTCCGAATGATTCCGTCTGGGCACGTCTCCAAAATATATATTTTTTTCAATTTTCTCTTGTGTTGACTTACATCTGTGCACATTTTACAGGGTAACCCAAACAAATCTCGGCCCTTTCCAAAATAAACCACAGATTTAAGAGGAATGGATAAAAAAAAAGAGTACTTACTGCATAACCAACCACATCCCACAGTGACTTCTCTAAAGAAATTCTAAGAAGTCAAGAAACATGGGATTTAATAAAAAGAAAAAAAAAAAGAAATACTAATTACAAAAAGTCCAAACAAAAACAAGGGCGGTGTCTATAACAGCCAATCAAATCGCAGCTTTTCTAAGGCAGGATGGGAAAGCTCTGACTTGATTGGTTCCTGTGGACAACTTATCTCATTCTTCTTTGCACAATTTTTTTTATTCATTTCTCCAAAAATATTCTATCGAGACAAAAATTCCATTACATATACATATTTAAAATGATATGTATAATAAGAATATTTATATAATAATATAATTATTTGTGCAGAAATCAGATGAAGTGAGAATACCGTACTGTAGGGCAAGGGGGAAGACTGACACAGTGGGACCCATCTGAAGCGTCATGTGCACAAAACTCTATTAGCATGCATTGGACGCTCTTAAAGTTACACCCTGAAATAGAGCGGGGAGCCATGGACTCCCTGCCCCACCATACTCTGTTTTGTACAGTGGGTACGGAAAGTATTCAGACCCCTTTACATTTTTCACTCGTTGTTTCATTGCAGCCATTTGGAAAAGTCAAAAAAGTTCATTTTTCTTTGTCATTAATGTACTCTGCACCCCATCTTGACATAAAAAAACAGAAATGTAGAATTTTTTGCAAATGTATTAATAAATAAAAACTGAAATATCACATGGTCATAAGTATTCAGACCCTTTGCTCAGACACGCATATTTAAGTCACATGCTGCCCATTTCCTTGTGATCCTCCTTGAGATGATTCTACTCCTTCCTTGGAGTCCAGCGGTGTTTAATTCAACTGATAGGACTTGATCTGTAAAGGCAAACACCTGTCTATATAATAATAAATTTTATTTTTATAGCGCCGACATATTCCGCAGCACTTTACATTTCAGAGGGGACTTGTACAGACGATAGACATTACAGCATAACAATAATCACATACAGTAGATTATAACAGATACCAAGAGGAATGAGGGCCCTGCTCGCAAGCTTACAGTCTATGAGGAAAGAGGTAGACAAGAAAGGTGGGTGGTAACAATTGCCCTGATTGTATGGACCAGCCATAATGTTAAGTGTGTATCAGTACAGACACAGAGGGCTAATGGATGCATAAAGCATGTGGGAACATGATGCGGGGAACCTGGTTATGGTAAAACTTTTGGCTGTGCCACACAGGGATAGATTAGGTTAATGTGTTGAGGCGATAGGCCAATCTGAATAAATGAGTTTTCAGAGCACGCTTAAAATTGTGGGGATTGGGGACTAATCGTATTGACCTGGGAAGTGCATTCCAAAGAACTGGCGCAGCACGTGTAAAGTCTTGGAGACGGGAGTGGGAGGTTCTGATTATTGAGGATGCTAACCTCAGGTCATCAGCAGAACGGAGGGCGCGTGTAGGGTGGTATACTGAAACAAGGGAGGAGATGTAGGGTGGTGCTGAGCCATGGAGGGCTTTGTGGGTGAGGGTAATAAGTTTATACTGAATTCTGGAGTGGATGGGTAGCCAGTGTAATGACTGGCACAAGGTAGAGGCATCGGTGAAACGACTGGTGAGGAATATGATCCTGGCTGCAGCATTCAAGACAGATTGGAGAGGGGAGAGTTTGGTAAGAGGGAGACCGATTAGAAGAGAGTTACAATAGTCAAGACGAGAATGAATAAGAGAAACAGTAAGAGTTTTTGCAGAGTCAAAAGTAAGAAAAGGTCGAATTCTAGAAATGTTTTTGAGGTGCAGATGACAAGAGCGAGCCAGTGATCGTATGTGGGGGACAAAGGAAAGCTCGGAATCAAGTATGACCCCAAGACAGCGGGCCTGTTGCTGGGGAGTAATAGTGGAACCACACACGGAAATGGCAATGTTGGGTATAGGTACATTAGTAGCGGGAGGAAACACAAGGAGTTCAGTCTTTGACAGGTTCAGTTTCAGATATAGTGAGGACATGATGTTAGACACAGCGTTTAGACAATCGCCGGTGTTTTCTAGAAAGGCTGGCGTGATGTCAGGAGAAGAAGCGTATAATTGGGTGTCATCAGCATAGAGATGGAAACCAAATCTACTGATTGTTTGACCAATAGGGGCAGTGTACAAAGAGAAGAGGAGGGGGCCTAGAACCGATACTTGAGGAACCCCAACAGTAAGGGAAAGGTGAGAGGAGGAGGAACTGGCAAAAGATACAGTAAAGGAGCGGTCAGAGAGATAGGAGGAGAACCAGGAGAGAACGGTGTCCTTGAGGCCAATGGAACGGAGCATAGTGAGGAGGAGCTGATGATCCACAGTGTCGAATGCTGCAGAGAGATCCAAGAGAATTAGCATGGAGTAATGACCATTAGATTTAGCTGTTAGTAATTCATTAGAGACTTTAGTGAGGGCAGTTTCATTAAAGTGTAAAGAGCGGAAACCGGATTGGAGAGGGTGGAGAAGAGAGTTATCAGAGAGATAGCGGATAAGACGGGAGTGGACCAGGCGTTCCAGGAGTTTAGAGATGAAGGGAAGATTAGAGACAGGTCTATAGTTAGCGGCACAGTTTTGGTCGAGGGATTGTTTTTTAAGTAGTGGATGTATGATGGCATGCTTAAATGAGGAGGGAAAGATACCAGAAGAGAGAGAGAGGTTAAATATTTTAGTTAGGTGAGGGGTGACAGCAGGGGAAAGGGACTGGAGGAGATGTGACGGAAATGGGTCACTGATGCAAGTGGTTGGGCGAGAAGATGCAAGGAGCATGCTTACTTCTTCTGTGACTGGTTCAAAATCAGAGAGTAAGCTAGATGCAGTGGGGGAGGGAGGACAGTGCATGGTATGAGGTGATTGGGAGATAATTTCCTGTCAGATCTGGTCAATTTTTTCTTTGAAGTAATTGGCCAGATCATCAGTTCGGAGCTCCGTGGTTGGGGCCTTTACTCTTGGGTTGAGTAGAGAATGAAAAGTGTCAAAGAGACGTTTCGGGTTATTGGACAGTGAGGTGATGAGGGTGTTGAAATAGGTTTGTTTTGATAGGTGAAGGGCAGTGTTGTATGTTCTAAGCATAAACTTATAATGGATGAAATCTTCGTGTAGATTGGATTTTCTCCACAGACGTTCAACGCACCTGGAGCACCGCTGCAGGAAACGTGTTTGCAGAGTGTGCCAGGGTTGTCGCGGTCTGTGTTGTGGTGTTCTATGTATAGGAGGTGCAAATTCATCCAGGGCACTTTGAAGTGTTTCATTGTAATGCTTCAATGCAGAATCAGGACATGAGAGGGAGGAGATAGGGGCCAATGAAGACCGCAAGTTCTTCATAAGTTTCTGGGTGTTAATGGCCTGTATGTTTCTATAAGTATGGACAGTGGGGGTGACCTGAGCAGCCTGGCAGTTCTTGATAGAGAATGAAAGAAGGTTGTGATCAGAGAGCGGGAGAGGGGAGTTTGCAAAATCATCCACTGCACAAAGCCGAGAGAAGACCAAGTCGAGGGAGTTTCCGTCTTCATGCGTTGGAGAATTAGTAAGCTGCGAAAGGCCGAACGAGGAGGTTAGAGATAAAAGGTGAGTAGCAGATGGGGAGAGGGGAAGAGCAATGGGGATGTTGAAATCGCCCATGATCAGGGTGGAGATGTCACAGGAGAGAAAATGTGGAAGCCAAGTGGCAAAATGATCCAGGAAATGATGGGAGGGGCCAGGAGGACGATACACCACCGCCACTCGCATGGAGAAGGGGGTGTAGAGTCTGACAGCATGGACCTCAAAAGAAGGGAAGACTAGTGAGGGTAGTTGAGTGACAACCTGAAAGGTACATTTTGGTGATAGGAGCAGACCAACGCCTCCACCTGCTCTATTGTCTGATCTTGGGGTATGAGAGAAGTGTAGTCCACCATGTGAAAGAGCAGCAGCAGCGGTAGTGTCTGACTGCTGGATCCAGGTTTCAGTAAGAGCCAGGAGGTTAAGAGAATTAGAAAGCAAAAAGTCATGAGTGAAGGAGAGTTTGTTACACACTGAGCGAGAATTCCAAAGTGCACAATTAAGAGAGACAGAAGGCATGCAGGGAATATTAATAAGATTAGAGGGGTTTCTGAGGGTAGCAGTTGGGGGGTTTGACTTTCTAAAACATGGGGGACCAGGGTTGAGAGCAATGTCTCCAGCGACTAGGAGAAGGAGGATAGAAAGAGTGAGCAGATGGTTAAGTGATTTGTGAGAGCGTCTCTTATGTTGAATGGTGGGACTGAATGGATCTGTGCAATTTAACAATGTGAAAAAGAGCGTGAGTGCTATACATAGGAGAGGAAAGGAGCGAGGGGCCGATATGGATGGAGTGTAGAGAGTTAATGCCAGGGCGGTGGATGTGTGTGAATGCAGCGGCCAGGTTATAAATTACACAAATGCATATGGTATATATTTGTTGTACTCCAAATGTACAGGGAAAAGATTTATTTATTTGTTTGTTTGTCTTACCTGTCTCCTGCCCTGTCTAACTGCCATGTTATAACTGCCAGTACTTTGATACATATACTTCGATTACATGTGCATAAATGCCCCCTGTATAAATGTTCCCCCAAGCTATGTCTGAATATATAGGAGGCTAAGGCTTAGATTTTTTTTTTGTGCTCTCTCTCTTGTCGTTAATCAATCAAACTAAATTGAGACAGCAGGACCCAATAAAATGTTGTGGTCAGATAAACAGATGTCCAGCACTACATGGATCATAAAGCACTTTGAAAAGACCTCACAGCTCACAGTGCATGTCATATGAAAGCCTGCATAGAGTTTGCTAAAAAACACATGAAGGACTCCCAGACTAAGAGAAATAATATTCTGTGGTCTGATGAGACGAATATAGAACTTGGTGATAATTCTAAGCAGTATGTGTGGAGAAAACCAGGCACTGCTCATCACCTGCCCAATACCATCCCAACAGTGAAACATGGTGGTGGCTATGGGGGTGTTCTTCAGCTGCAGGGTCAGGACAACTTGTTGCAATTAAAGGAAACATGAATGCGGCCAGGTACAGAGATATCCTGGATGAAAACCTCTTCCAGAGTGCTCTGGACCTCAGACTTGGCCGAAAGTTCACCTTCCAACAAGAAAATGACCCTAAGCACACAGCTTAAATAACCAAGGAGTGGCTTCAGAACACCTCTGTGAACATTCCTGACTGGCCCAGCCAGAGCCCTGGCCTAAACCCAATTGAGCATCTCTGGAGAGATCTGAAAATGGCTGTCCACCAACGTTCACCATCCAACCTGATGGAACTGGGGAGGATCTGAAAGGAAGAATGGAAGAGGATCCCCAAATCCAGGTGTGAAAAACTTGTTGCATCATTCCCAAGAAGACTCATGGCTGTACTAGCTCAAAAGGGTGCTTCTACTCAATACTGAGCAAAGGGTGTAAATACTTATGACCATGTGATATTTCAGTTTTTCTTTTTTAATAAATTTGCAAAACTTTCTACATTTCTGTTTTTTTTTCAGTCAAGATTGGATGCAGAGTGTACATTAATGAGGAAAAAATGAACTAGTTTTAGTTTACCAAATGGCTGCAATGAAACAACGAGTGAAAAATGTAAAGGGGTCTGAATATTTTTAGGGAGCACAAAGGTTGGCATTAGTACTATGTGAGGCACTAAGAGGAACACCCCTCCACCAGCAAATCCAGTAAAAGGGACAAATAAAGGTAACAGGTGGGTAAATTAGGTGAGTACGGTGCTGAAAATGTGAAAAAATCACATGTATTTGAATTGTAAACTCTGAAGACAAGTAATGGCTGACAGAAGTTTTTGTGACGGTCTGGGCCAGATGGAAAAGAAAGGAAGAATGAATGACCCCAACAGAAGGAACGTCACTTGTAAGTCACTGCATATACCGGTAACTGTACTGTAATCTATTATATGGTCTGCAGGAATGGTATCTACCACTAAATGGGGACTGTATGGCAGTATTACTGGTTTTGGTCTTTGTATAGTGTATTTTATTTAGTAACTCCTCTATCATCTGGTGAGGTATAATTAGGGAGAACTTCTTTAATTGTAAACTTGATTATCTAGGTTAGGGGCCCACTCTGATGTGTTTTCTTCCCCCCTGTGCTGTACCCCTAGCTACACCTTTGATACTGTGGCAAATAATATAAAAATAATCAAATAGATACAGACACTAGATTCAATATCAAGATGGAGAGGGAGATGGAAGAATCCTAATTTCGTAGGTGTTCAATAAATAGCTTAATAGCGGAAGTGAGGAAGAAAGATCGAGAGGCTTGGTGCAGCACTAGAGAAGCCTTGTTGTAATCATACATCATACATAAGAGAAGGTTATGACAAAGAATGAAACATGTATGAGAACTTGGTTAGGATGGAATTGGAGTCTGATATGAAATAATTGGAAGAATTGTCATCAGGGCTTATTAAGGTCTCTCTGAATTTGGCATGTTAAAAAAAAACTTCATAGAGTCCATATGAAAAAAATGAAGTGTTTTTCCAATACCAAGTTCATACACATCATACTCCATACACCAGCTGAATACATTTCGGCAAAGGAAAAGGTGGGGGGAATGTAATGTGTCTCCTCTCCTAGTTTTTGTGACACTGCCTTGGCAGCTCCAAAATCCCCTCCTCTAGGGGCTGCAGCGCGCTCTTCTGATGTCCAATTAACATAGCGCGACATAGAACCACCTAAATAAATACATGTCCCTTTAAGATAAGAAGATGGATACGCTGTAAGTCACATTAACAAGAAAAAGTTTGAAACTGGAGAGAATAACATCATCAGAAGCAGATTTTCATGTTTCTGTTTGTTTTGTTTTTTATTCCTTCTGCCATCTGTGAATTTTCACAAGCAGCTTTCATCGTGTGTTTTACATCGCAGACATGAGTTATGTCATTAATTAGCTTATAGAGTAGAGGTCTCTTCTGGAATTGGAGACGTCACCCAGGATATTAAACATATTTTTCAGTGATTGAAATTATGCTTCTATTTGCCTCAAGTGAAATGGAAATTACATTTTAGAGAAACACTGTACGTCATGAATTATATGACGATTCCTATTTCAAAGAATTCTAGGACTACATCACTATAAAAGATTTGTCAGAGAATTTCTTATGGGACCCTACACTTACAGCCCTGCACAAAGCCTATACTTTTGGAGTGCTAGCACTGGTCTTCTATTTTCAGGCATTATAGCATAGTTGCCAACTGTCCCAACTCCTGGACAATGGTCATGATCTCCCCACAATAAGTTAAAACTGCTTTTGGTGCACATACCAGATAAATAAGCTGAGGTACTGCCCCAAATCATGTGCTCTGTAACTTGCTATCCACTCTATCTGCATGGGCAGTTCCTATTCCGCAGCATTCTGCCAGCACTGATGGCACAGGTACTTTCTTTCACTTATTTGCCAGTATGCCCTGTATTGTGCCTACCCTGAATTGAAGTCAGCTTCTCTATTATGCCTGTATGCAGTGTGAAAAACAGGAGAGCCGAGAGACAAAGAGCAGCCCCACTTCTGTAGTGAGAGACAAATACCAGCCCCACTTCCTGTAGTGAGAGAGGAATACCAGCCCCACTTCTTGTAGTGAGAGACCAGCCCAACTTCCTGTAGTGAGAGACAAAGACCAGCCCAATTTCCTGTAGTGAGACAAAAGACCAGCCCAACTTCCTGTAATGGGAGACAAATACCAGCTCCATTTCCTGTAGTGAGAGACAAATACCAGCCCCACTTCTGTAGTGAGAGACAATTATCAGCCCCACTTCTTGTAGCGATAGACAAATACCAGCCCCACTTCTTGTAGTGACAGACAAAGACCAGCCCCACTTCCTGTAATAGGAGACAAAGACCAGCCCCACTTCCTGTAGTGAGACAAAGACCAGCCCCACTTCCTGTAGTGAGAGACAAAGACCAGCCCCACTTCCTGTAATGGGAGACAAATACCAACCCCACTTCCTGTAGTGAGAGACAAATACCAGCCCCACTTCTTGTAGTGACAAAGACCAGCCCCACTTACTGTAATGGGAGACAAAGACCAGCCCCACTTCCTATAGTGAGAGACAAAGACCAGCCCCACTTCCTGTAGTGAGAGACAAAGACCAGCCCCACTTCCTATAGTGAGAGACAAAGACCAGCCCCACTTCCTATAGTGAGAGACAAAGACCAGCCCCACTTCCTGTAATGGGAGACAAATACCAGCCCCACTTCCTGAAGTGAGAGACAAAGACCAGCCCCACTTCCTGTAATGGGAGACAAAGACCAGCCCCACTTCCTATAGTGAGAGACAAAGACCAGCCCCACTTCCTGTAGTGAGAGACAAAGACCAGCCCCACGTCCTGTAATGGGAGACAAATACCAGCCCCACTTCCTGAAGTGAGAGACAAATACCAGCCTCACTTCTTGTAGTGAGAGACAAAGACCAGCCCCACTTCCTGTAATGGGAGACAAATACCAGCCCCACTTCCTGTTGTGAGAGACAAATACCAGCTACACTTCCTGTAGTGAGAGACAAATACCAGCCGCACTTCCTGTAGTGAGAGACAAATATCACGCCCACTTCCTGTAGTGAGAGACAAATATCAGACCTACTTCCTGTAGTGAGAGACAAAGACCAGCCCCACTTCCTGTAGTGAGAGACAAATACCAGCTCTACATCTTGTAGTGAGAGACAAAGACCAGCCCCACTTCCTGTTGTGAGAGACAAATACTAGCTACACTTCCTGTAGTGATCAACAAATACCAGCCGCACTTCCTGTAGTAAGAGACAAATATCACGCCCACTTCCTTTAGTGAGAGACAAATACCAGATCTACTTCCTGTAGTGAGATACAAAAACCAGCCCCACTTCCTGTAGTGAGAGACAAATACCAGCTCCACTTCATGCAGTGACAGACAAATACCAGCTCCACTTCCTGTAGTGAGAGACAAATACCAGCTCCACTTCCTGTAGTGAGAGACAAAGACCAGCTCCACTTCCTGTAGTGAGAGACAAAGACCAGCCCCACTTCCTGTAGTGACAGACAAATACCAGCTCCACTTCCTGTAGTGAGAGACAAATACCAGCTCAACTTCCTGTAGTGAGAGACAAAGACCAGCCCCATTTCCTGTAGTGAGAGGCAAAAACCAGCTCTACTTCTTGTAGTGAGAGACAAAGACCAGCTCCACTTCCTGTAGTGAGAGACAAAGACCAGCCCCACTTCCTGTAGTGAGAGACAAAAACCAGCCCCAATTCCTGTAGTGAGAGACAAAGACCAGCTCTACTTCTTGTAGTGAGAGACAAAGACCAGCCCCACTTCCTGTAGTGAGAGACAAATACCAGCTCCACTTCCTGTAGTGAGAGACAAAGACCAGCCCCACTTCCTGTAGTGAGAGACAAAGACCAGCTCTACTTCTTGTAGTGAGAGACAAAAACCAGCCCCAATTCCTGTAGTGAGAGACAAAGACCAGCTCTACTTCTTGTAGTGAGAGACAAAGACCAGCCCCACTTCCTGTAGTGAGAGACAAAGACCAGCTCTACTTCTTGTAGTGAGAGACAAAAACCAACCCCACTTCCTGTAGTGAGAGACAAAGACCAGCTCTACTTCTTGTAGTGAGAGACAAAAACCAACCCCACTTCCTGTAGTGAGAGACAAAGACCAGCTCTACTTCCTGCATAGAGGCAAAGTCTCACTCTCACTTCCTGTACACAGAGGAAGACCCACCCCAGCTATCTGTAGAGAGACAAAGGGCCCGGCCCACTTCCTACAACCAGCCTCTGATTCTCTGCTGCTAGATATGGATGAAACTTGACAATGGGCAGAGGAAAGTACGTCACACAGAAAGTAGGGAAACATATAGTGCCGACCTTTTGGAGAGATGTTTCAGGGATAAGACAACATCATCTTAAAATGCATTGATTTGCAGGTTACCTATTTATCACATTATCTTTCAAATGAGATAGAGTTTCATATGCAAAAAACAGTCATCACCTTGTAAGAAATGGTGTATGAGGTTCGGGGGGGGTGCTTATTTTTTCCTGACGCTTTTGGTTCATGGATGCAAAGATTGTTTAGAGCTGCGTGAAGTCCGACTCAAAGGTGTAGGAAGCAGCATTTCCCTCCCTGCTACACTATAAACATATAAAAAAAAATACAGCAATATGGTGCACACAGAGTAGTGACTCACAGCTACAAAATAGTACCACCACATGACGTCCAAATACTAGTGCCATATAGTATGCTAAGGATCTGAGATGACAAACTCTGTGGGCACCTTCCTGGTAACAGCGCGGAAAAAATGGTTTCGCTTTACAGCCAATTTCATTGTGGGCCCCTAATGAGACATCGAAACATCGGGCCTATTGTGTGAGTAGGAGTGGTGAAGGCCTTTTGGGAATTTCTCCTTTTGCCTGATTTAAATTTATCCCTGACTGCTGATTTGAACCTCACATGATATAACAGTATTATTTAGATCTTATTACGGTAGTATTACTTTGGAACCATATGGTAGTGATATAATGCTGCTTTTTCTGGGTCTGTCTGTGTAATGAAATGCGATTGGGCCCCAAATATAACATTTTTACCCAGACGCCTTCCTGTTATATAACAGTATGTTTAAACCTTATTGCAGTAGTATTACCTTGGAACCATATGGATGAGATATAAGGCTGATTTTTCCGTTTCTCTCTTCGTAATGAAATGAGATAGGGGACTAAACGTAATTTTTTTTTTTTATCCAGGGGCCTTCCTGTTATATAGCAGTATTATTTAGACTTTTTTCTGTTTCCCACTTTGTAAGGAAATGAGATAGGGGCCTTAATACATATTTTTACTCAGGGCCCTTCCTATTAGTTGGCAGTACTATTTAGACTGTATTACGGTAGTTTATCACTTTATCTTTGGCGCCACATGCTGGTGATATAAAGCTGATTTTTCCATTTCTCTTTTGGCAATTAAATTGTACCGGGCCTTCATACAATATTTTAACCCAGTGTCCTTCGGTAATATTTAGACCGTATTACGGTAGTTTATCTTTGGAACCATATGGTAGTTATATAATGCAGATTTTTCACTTTATTAGTAATGAAATCAGATAAGGGCTTTAATACAATATTTTATCTTGGAGGCTTTGTATTGTATGGCAGTAATATTTAGACCATAGTGCGGTAGTATTACTTTGAAACCATATGGTAGTATTATTAGTACCGATTTTTCTGTTTCTCTTGGTAACTAAATGATATAGTAACCTCAATACAATATTTTTATTCATTCCTGCTTCATCATACCCCAACTCTCTGTCACAGATTTGTTCAAACGGAAAACCAAATGTCTGATATCACACATAAGAAGCGGAACAGGATAACAGGACAGACCGGCCTGTAATTTGATCAGAAATCCATATGAAGGTGACATTGTTATATTACCGAATAAAAGGATTCCCTGCTTCTCATCACGGGAAGGTCGCATGAAAATTGATATGGTAGGACAATAAAATCACAGTGAAAGCTGGTTTTACCCAAGGCTTGATAATAGTGCTGAGACACCTCGCGAAACTACAATAATAGCACTGCAATTTTTGCTCAAAGAAGAAAATTGATTTGTTATACTTTTGTGCGGTGCAGAAACCTGGAATCTACACATCAAAACTAAAAAAATAAAATAAAAAGTATTTTGTTCCATTATCATGTCTAAAGCAAAAGCTGATGGGACATGGGTAGCAAAATTAGGATTTTTAGCAAGAATAATAATATAAGTGTCTGATCAGGTCTTGTCTGATAACACATTAGCGATGAGCAAATTTTATGAAATAAAAAATTTGCCACAAAATTCAGCTGGTAGTGAATCTAGAGTACTCCGAAGCCTCCAACTGCTCTGAAAAGATGGGTATGTGTGATTGAATTGCAGCAGAATGATAACATCACTGACCAAGTAATCAGCATCTGCCAACTGTGTCACGCCCTGGTCCTGCCTCACAGACAGTGACTCTCCTGCCTCACAGACAGTGACTCTCCTGCCTCACAGACACAGTGACTCTCCTGCCTCACAGACACAGTGTCTCTCCTGCCTCACAGACACAGTGACTCTCCTGCCTCACAGACACAGTGACTCTCCTGCCTCACAGACACAGTGTCTCTCCTGCCTCACAGACACAGTGACTCTCCTGCCTCACAGACACAGTGACTCTCCTGCCTCACAGACACAGTGTCTCTCCTGCCTCACAGACACAGTGACTCTCCTGCCTCACAGACACAGTGACTCTCCTGCCTCACAGACAGTGACTCTCCTGCCTCACAGACACAGTGACTCTCCTGCCTCACAGACAGTGACTCTCCTGCCTCACAGACACAGTGTCTCTCCTGCCTCACAGACACAGTGACTCTCCTGCCTCACAGACATAGTGACTCTCCTGCCTCACAGACAGTGACTCTCCTGCCTCACAGACACAGTGACTCTCCTGCCTCACAGACACAGTGACTCTCCTGCCTCACAGACACAGTGACTCTCCTGCCTCACAGACAGTGACTCTCCTGCCTCACAGACACAGTGTCTCTCCTGCCTCACAGACAGTGACTCTCCTGCCTCACAGACACAGTGACTCTCCTGCCTCACAGACACAGTGACTCTCCTGCCTCACAGACAGTGACTCTCCTGCCTCACAGACACAGTGACTCTCCTGCCTCACAGACACAGTGACTCTCCTGCCTCACAGACAGTGACTCTCCTGCCTCACAGACACAGTGACTCTCCTGCCTCACAGACAGTGACTCTCCTGCCTCACAGACACAGAGACTCTCCTGCCTCACAGACACAATGTCTCTCCTGCCTCACAGACACAGTGACTCTCCTGCCTCACAGACACAGTGTCTCTCCTGCCTCACAGACACAGTGACTCTCCTGCCTCACAGACGCAGTGACTCTCCTGCCTCACAGACAGTGACTCTCCTGCCTCACAGACACAGTGACTCTCCTGCCCCACAGACACAGTGACTCTCCTGCCTCACAGACACAGTGACTCTCCTGCCTCACAGACACAGTGACTCTCCTGCCTCACAGACACAATGACTTCCCTGCCTCACAGACACAGTGACTCTCCTGCCTCACAGACACAGTGACTCTCCTGCCTCACAGGCACAGTGACTCTCCTGCCTCACAGACACAGTGACTCTCCTGCCTCACAGACACAGTGACTCTCCTGCTCACAGACAGTGACTCTCCTGCCTCACAAACACATTGGCTCTCCTGCCTCACAGACACAATGACTTCCCTGCCTCACAGACACAGTGACTCTCCTGCCTCACAGACACAGTGACTCTCCTGCCTCACAGACACAGTGACTCTCCTGCCTCACAGACACAGTGACTCTCCTGCTCACAGACAGTGACTCTCCTGCCTCACAAACACATTGGCTCTCCTGCCTCACAGACACAATGACTTCCCTGCCTCACAGACACAGTGACTCTCCTGCCTCACAGACACAGTGGCTCTCCTGCCTCACAGACACAGTGACTCTCCTGCCTCACAGACACAATGACTTCCCTGCCTCACAGACACAGTGACTCTCCTGCCTCACAGACACAGTGACTCTCCTGCCTCACAGACACAGTGACTCTCCTGCCTCACAGACACAATGACTTCCCTGCCTCACAGACACACTGACTCTCCTGCCTCACAGAGACAGTGACATAGACATAGATAATAGATAGATAATAAATAGAAAATAGATAGGTAACAGATAGATAGATGGATAGATAGATAGAATATTCAGAATGTAAGCCAATTCTAACATCTGAGAACATTTTAGATTTTTACTGGCCGGGTAACAAGACAGAGCTGTGTTTTGGTGATTTATGACAGAATAACACTTTATAACGGAAATAAGTCTTGAAAACCCATTAATGGATTCCAGAATTTCTAAAAAATGTCTTGTAATAAATCAGATAAGAAACAGCTGGATATGTGATAGAGCCTGTTGTATAACAGACTTCAAGAGAAATCATTTGTCCAGTTTCTGGGGACGTATCGTTACATACCTGCTGTCTGTTTACTTGTCTTTTAGATGCTTAAAAGGGACCTGTCATCTGGTCAAAAATGACCAGTTTTCATGTTATTTTGTTCCTGTTGTTTTTTTATTCAATCCTCCATACGATTCCAGAGATATGGGCTTTTTTATTTAGTGCTAATCTTTATTTTTTTAGGATCCTCTGGGGCGTGGCTCACAGATCCTCAGGGGCATGTCTTTAGGCTGCTCTGTATTATACGGCCTTGTAAAGACCATAACAATTTTGCATTAAATAAAAAAGTCCATATCTCGGGAACCGTATGGTGAATTTAAAGCAGCAGGAATAAAAAAAAAAGAGAAAAAACTGGAGACTTTTGACTTGTTGAAAGGATATATTTAAATGGTTATTTTTGTGTGGCAAATTTATGGCATGTTCACAACTGAGAATAGAAGCTGAACGGAGAGGATTTCTGAAAGTTTAAAAGCATGTGTGCTTGGGCGGGCCCTATTCTCGAGATAGATGTATCCAACAGACAGTGATTCCATATCTTGAGATATTAAGTACAGTCGTGAGTTGGGCTTTGATATTCACAGCAGGAAATGGAAAATTTGCCGCGCCTGAGCAAGCGCGCATGCGCGCCCGTTACTTCATTGACGGCAGCATGCAATGTATCTGACTTTTATGTAGTAAATATCCCTTTTAGAAACCCAATTTTTACCTTTATAAATAATAGTGTTAAAATAATAGCACCACATAGTGCCGGAACAGAACCATATACTATCCCCATAATTAAGCCTTGGGGAACTTCTATAATAACTGCCACACAGTGACCAGATAATTGTTGCAAAGCCTTACCTTTCTGTCTGTAGCGTCACTTTTGATGGTTCCACATTGGGGTTCTCCCACTCCATCTGGGGGCAGTGCATGAAGTAGCACAGAGTATACAGGGCTTCTGGTTCCCAATACAGTGGTCCTTGCTTGTTGTGCATGGGGGTGCCGTTACCATGCTGCTTTATGTTGAGTGGTTGGAGGTGATGCATCGCCCGAGACACTAGGTCACCTGGTCAAAAAAAAAACATGCTGAAACATATAGCCAGTATCTAGGGAAGAATCCTGAAAAATGACAGTATGGTACTTAATATAGCAATATCAGTCATAAAAGGCATTAATATCAATGGTGCTGTTGGGTGATCTCTTAAGGTGAGATCTTAGTGATTGCCTGCCCCTGACTTAATAAATATGAGCCGAGTGCATGCATAGAAGAAAGACATCGGACGCAGGGTCAGATGTGTGCTCCTCTCTTGGCAAAAGCTGGCACTGAACTGCACTTTATTACTACAAACAAAATATCATGTAGCCGGCAGGAAGAGGGCATCGCACAGCTTCAGCCATTGTATCAGTATGTGTTAGGTCCCTGCTAGCTCTATTCCATATATGGTCATCAGTATATCCACCTCACATTCCAAGGATTCCAGGGCGTAGTTCCAGGATGTAGACGCCATGTTGCCACACCACATTTGAACTAGCTTATGTAAGGTTAATAATTGATTTCATTAGTCGTTCTCTCCTTCATAGTGCAATATGTCTGAAAGAATTATATGGAGTATAAGAACGTGGCCTATAATGCTCTGATCTGCTTTCGTAGCAGTCATACTGTCCCTTATAGTGACTTCCTGCAGCCACCACTAGGGGGA
Organism: Dendrobates tinctorius; assembly: GCF_039654945.1. Lineage (NCBI taxonomy): Eukaryota > Metazoa > Chordata > Amphibia > Anura > Dendrobatidae > Dendrobates > Dendrobates tinctorius. Next base: position 18,889,523 of record NW_027361688.1, read on the forward strand.
GCTCACTGCATACAGACGCATACATTTCCCATTGAATCCAATACTAGCTATATAAATCCATACACAGTTAGCTCCCCCTAGTGGTGAATTCAGCTAACTGCTCCGGTTCATAATGAGGGGTTCGAAACAGGTTCACCCCTATGCCGTACATTTGCCCTAATATTACATATAAGGACAGGGGGTGTCATTATGATAGCTGGATCTGAACACAAATACAATAGATGGACACTAGATTATTTTTACAAGTGGGAGGAGCTTTCTTTTCCCGCTGCTTTATAGCGCCCTCTACTGAATAACATTTGTATAGGTAGCCTAGAGATGATGGAAAGGAACTGACTACTTTTCAGGGTAGCGAGTGTCACTTCTTAGGCCAAAAAAAGCAGTATAACTTTAGCAAAGGTGCTAATTACTATAAATACGGCATTACTGCCCCCTATAGGATAAAAATGTATGAAAAAAACACCTAATGAGCTAAAATTAAAATAAAAAAAAACCATATATGACGGCGAAGCCATTCTAATAATCACGAGGCTCCTTCTATGGATGTTTTCTTCTTATATATTGTTTCTCCAGCTTATAAAACATTTGTGTTGAGAGGTTTTTTTTTTTGTTTTTTTTTCATCTGTTGATTATTTCTTGGTCTGCGTTACTATGGTAACCACCACTGTCTCCGAGCGTTCATCACTGTACCGGGAGAGCTTAGAACAGCACAAAATGGACTTTCTTTGTATTTTTCTTTTTTTTTTTTTTTTTCTACAAAAGCCCATTTCTTTATAGCCCAGAATTTAGAAAATAAGCATGTTACTTGAACTTTGTCAACAAAGGAATTGTAAATGGGTCTCGGAGAAAAAGAGTGAGATCGGAAAATGGGAAAGACTAATGTGGATCCTGACATTTGGGCTATGATGAAATCTGGATTTTATTTTTTTTTCCTTTTGTTTTTTAACGTTAATCATAGTTTCAGTCTTAGGACTCGGGAAGGACCACAGGCATTGGTACTTGTGGCCTTCACCACCTTGAGGATTTATGGAACCTACATGACCCACCTTCTCTGCCCAGGTCAGTTCTCCTGACTGTCCACGTCCAACATTTTCTAATTATGACTTGGGTGTTCACTGTTTATATGAGAAGAATCTACACCTCTTACCCCCAATCTTTCAAAACAAGAAACTGGGAACCAGTTGGTGTTCCTATCCAGCTTAGGTGGCCATATATGAACCAGTGTCTTCTCCCTGTAATGTCTAGGTAGGCCGCTGGCTTGAGTGGCTCCACACCATTCTCAAAAACTTCATCAGAGAGGGTCAAGTGCTTGCTACGCTACATCACTTTAAAGAGGACCTGTCACCAGTTCAAAAGTAGCCAGTTTTTACTCTTCTTTTATTTTCCCTGATCCCCTGAGTATTTTAGTTTTGTTATGTTTTTTTAAATCCTCCATACGGCTCCAGAGTTATGGGTCTTTTTATTTGGTGCTACTTTTTATGTTCTGTATTAAGGAGGTATGGCCCACAGGATCCTCTGGGGTGTGTCTTTAGGCTGCTAAGCATTATTACGGTACGTTGTGAGACACGCCCCTTGTCAAAGACTATAAAAAAATTAACTAAATAGTAAGGCCTATATCTCTGTAATTGTATGGTGGATTAAAAAAAACAAAAACTTAATACTAAGGGTACAAAATAAGAGCAGAAACTGGCCACTTTTGATCTTATGGCAGGTCCTCTACAATCATAGAGGATTAGGTAGGGCCAGGTCCTATGAGATGGGTTATTATGAACCAAAATTAAGCTAATTTCAACCATGTGTATTCTGAGCATAAGCATTTATAGTGTGGAAGAGTAATCTGTCTGTCTTTTGGAACTAACATTAATGGAGGTTCAGTGACCCCCCCCCCCATTTATCAAATTCATCAATTTTAATTTGCCAAGAAAATGTGAATAGATACAGTAGGAGATACTGGATCGGTACTATTGGTGGTTTCAGCTGCTATACCAGTGATCTGTTGATCATCAAGGGGTCTTACTTCAGGGCAGAGGTTGCACAGATAGGACTGCCACTTTGAGGACATTTCATTTTTGGGAATTTTATCTCAGGAGGAAATTCTGATTGGCACTTTGGAAGAAAGCGTGGTACAGTAGGAGATATAGGGACGGTCCTTGGGTTGGTTTCAATTTCTGAACCCTACAATGATCTGATGATTGTCCAACGTACGTCCTTTATTTAGGGCAGGGCTTTTCTTTCAAAGTTATGACATCCCCTTTGAGGACTTTTCATCTTGGGGATTTTTATTTCACACGGAAATGCTCATTAACACATAAAAAGAAAATGAAAATGTGGAAAGATATAGTAGGACACATATGACCATGAGTGGTCCTTAATTTAGTCTCAGCTGATGAACCCTACTTTGATCTGTTGATCGTCAAAAGGTTCTCCTTTAGGGTGGAGCCTGCCCAGATAGGACAGCCCCTTTGAGGACTTTTCATTTTTAGGAATTTTATTTCAGGAGGAAATTCTCACTGGCACTTCGGAAGAAAGCGCTGAGCAGTAGGGGAAAAGTAAGGGTCCTTGATGTGGGTCTCAATTGTTGAACCCTACGGTGATATGATTCATACCAGGATCCTTCTTTAGATCTTGACTCGGGACATTTCATTTTTGGGAATTTTCAGGAGGAAATTCTCATTGGCACTTCAGAAGAAAGTGTGGTACAGTAGGAGATATGGGGACGGTTCTTGTTGTGGTTTCAATTTCTGAAGCCTACATGATTGTCCAACGACCGTCCTTTGAGGACTTTTCATCTTGGGGATTTTTTTTCATTTTTCATATGGAAATGTTCATTACCACAGAAAAAGAAAATGAAAATGTGGAAAGATAAAGTAGGACAAATACGACCATGAGTGGTCCTTAACTTAGTTTCAGCTGTTGAACCGTACTTTGATCTGTTGACCGTTAAAAGGTTCTCCTTTAGGGTGGAGTCTGCCCAGATAGAACAGCCCCTTTGAGGACTTTTCATTTTTAGGAATTTTATTTCAGGAGGAAATTCTCAATGGCACAGGAAGAAAACATTGAACAGTATGGGAAAAATAAGGGTCATTGATGTGGTCTTAGTTGTTGAACCCTACAGTGATATGATTCATACCGGGATCCTTCTTTAGAGTTTGGTTTGGGAACATTACATGTTTAGGAATTTTATTTCAGGAGGGAATTCTCATTGGCACTCCGGAAGAAAGTGTGCTACAGTAGGAGATACAGTTACGGTCCTTGATATGGTTTCAGTTGCTGAACCCTACAATGATCTGATGATTGTCCAGGGGTCCTCTTTTAGGGCTGGGTTGGCTTGCCCAGATACGGCAGCACCTTTGAGGACTTTTCATTTTTTGGATTTTTATTTCCCAGGGAAATACTTATTGACACTTGAAAAGAAAATGTGGTAAGATACAATAGGAGAAAAATTTAACAGGAACAGTCCCTAATTTAGTTTCAGCTTTTGAACACTTCAGTGATCTGTTGATCGTCAAGAGGGACTCCTTTAGGGTGGAGCTTGACCAGATAGGACAGCCCCTTTGAGAAGTTTTCATTTTTGGGATTTTTATTTCAAGGGGAAATGTTCACTACTGTAATGTTGACCATCCGTTGAGCCCTCGGTTCACATCGTACAGGGCACTGAAAAGCTCATGTCCTTTAGTGAACATTCCCTTGAAATAAAACATGAAGTATTTATGATACTTATCATAACCCCTTTTATTTACTGAAGGCAGATCCAGAATTTAGTGTTCAGACATATTCCTGAGAGACACATTTCACAACTTTTAATGCAAAGCAGAGGAACAGATGGAAGGCAACCCCCAAGTAACCCCAAAATCTATTTCCGCATCACAGATGAGAAGAACACTGGATAAATGCCTTCTCCTCGGTGACTGTTGTGGTTCTGCAGTAGTTTTTCACACTTGCTTAAGGAAGTTGTGGGCTCGAAAGTAGCTGAGTAACATATGGTTCCCATATATGAGAGCCTTACTGTATACAGACTTGGCTCACACAAGAGTCCAAGCTTCTGGTGATAATGGAACCAAGTCACATAGCAAATCCATTTTTGAGTGGATCCCTGAGTATTCCTATTAACTTCCATTACCAAAAAAATATCTCCTGCATGTAAAAAAAAACACATTACATTGGGGAACTACACGTTAAGTAATTCCCCACTATAAAACATAAAGTTGCTATACTTTAAATTGATAAGTATTTATACTATCCATATGGTCTTTACTTTTTTTTAAACCCTATTGTTACCTGGAAAATGTCCAAAATTAGATTAGCCACTGTTGATAGATCTACTATTTAACTCTCTTCTTAGTACTCTAAGTACACAAAGGTGAACTTTTCTAATTGGCTTGTGGATCTGATTAGCCAATAGGAACGCACCATGGGGATATTTTAAGCTATTCAAGGGATTTCATAATCTGTCAGCACTAAGGCGCAAGTATTGCACGCAGGTTCATCTGCCTATGATAGGGAGAGAAAGCAGTGGGACTCACCCAATCAGCTAGTTGTTGGTGGACATATCCGATACTCCTCATTGTACACAAAAAACCCTATTGATGCCAGGAAACTGTCTAAAATCAGATGACTTGCTGTTGACAGATTTATGTATCTCTTCTTAGTACTCTAAGTGCACAAAGGTGTGTGTAGTTTATTAATTCTTTAAAAGAAATTGCCTCATAAGAACAATTTGAGCTATTAAAATGAGTGCAGAATCTGTCAGCACTAAGGTGCAAGTACAGTATTGCGCTTGGGATCACCTGATGATGATAGGAAGACAAAGCAGTGGGACTCGCCCAAAGAGCTAGCTATTCGAAACAGTAAATACCTTTACATCCATTACGTTGGTCAGTGTCCACAGTGGACAGCACCACCACAGGGAAATTTTAGTATTACACAGTGCCCAGTGACATCAGTGGTCCATAACATAAATGGACATGAGCAGGATATATCCTTTCTAGTAGATATTCAGTCTGGATAATAGAAGCTGTACCTGAATCGGAAGATCTGCAGATCATTCCTCAAATTCATTAATGGGGTTTCTAAATGAGACAACTCCTTAAAAAAGTAATGACACCCACAATCCGTTAAGAAAAGCTTACCCATGTGCTCTGAAAGTATTAAATACAGAGGTGTAGTAAGAATGTTAGCTCCGTCATCCAAATAGCTAGCCTGCTTGCTGATGGTTTCCTTGTAATAATAGCCTTTTCTTCTGATTTTAACCTTTAACTGTATAATACAGCTCAAGAAATTTGAGTTGAGGAAATGATATCCACTGCAAATGGATATTTTTTTTAACTCTGGAGGATAACATATGGCAGTCACTGACAGTGCCAAAAATACAAAGCATCATAGTCATCCAAAAAAAAATAAAAACAGCAGATCACGATGCACATGATAAATCAGTTGATTCATAGCGGACGTGTTCCTCAAGCTGCTATCTCAAAATATTTAGCGGAGAGTGCAATATCTAACATATGGCAGCAATCAGCTTCATGTCATCATTCATGGGTTATGAGATATAAACTATCAAGTGTGGAGATCACAGAGACTAACAATGGAGTAAACATGACACACCCAGCGAGCAAGTAACATCTCGAAAGAAGATTAGTCCACCAGCGGCTCCACCTAGGTAATAGAATACAAAAGAGATTTTGATTCTGAATGTTCTTCCTATTAATGCTTGAGACGAGACACAGATCCCTTTATTCTTGTTTTCTGCTTTGCTTATTCTTCCCATGTTGGATGCACACATTGTCCCCCCATGTTGGATGTTTGCATTGTCCCCCCCATGTTGGATGTATGCATTGTCCCCCATGTTGGATGTATGCATTGTCCCCCCCATGTTGGATGTATGCATTGTCCCCCATGTTGGATGTAAACATTGTCCCCCATGTTGGATGTAAACATTGTCCCCCATGTTGTATGTAAACATTGTCCCCCATGTTGGATGTAAACATTGTCCTCCCATGTTGGATGTACGCATTGTCCCCCCATGTTGGATGTACGCAATGTTTCCCCATGTTGGATGCACACATTGTCTTCCCATCTTGCAAGTACATATTGTTCCAACCATATTGGATGTACGCAATGTCCTCCTGTGTTGAATGCACACATTCTCATCCCATGTTGGAAGAACGCATTATTCTCCCATGTTGGATACATGCATTGTCCCCCCTTGTTGGATGTACACATTGTTCCCCCATGTTGGATGTTGGATGTATGCATTGTCCCCCATTTTGAATGTACGCATTGTCCCCACTTGTTGGATGTATGCATTGTTCCCCCATATTGGATGTATGAATTTTTACATTTTGGATGCACATATTGTCCCTCCATGTTTGATATATGCATTGTTCCCTCATGTTGAATGTATGCATTGTCCCCACATATTGGATGTAAACATTGTCCCCCACGTTTGATGTACGCATTGTCCTCCCATGTTGAATGTACGCAATGTTCCCCCATGTTGGATGCAAGCATTGTCCCCCCATGTTGGATGTACACATTGTTCCCCCATGTTAGATGTACATATTATTCCCCCATATTGGATGTATGCATTGCCCTCCCATGTTGGATGTACGCATTTTCCCCACATGTTGGATATATGCATTGATGCCTCATGTTGGATGTATGCATTGCCCCCCCATGTTGGATGTACACATTGTTCCCCCATGTTAGATGTACATATTATTCCCCCATATTGGATGTATGCATTGCCCTCCCATGTTGGATGTATGCATTGCCCTCCCATGTTGGATGTACGCATTTTCCCCACATGTTTGATATATGCATTGATGCCTCATGTTGGATGTATGCATTGCCCCCCCATGTTGGATGTACACATTGTTCCCCCATGTTGGAGGTACACATTGTTCCCCCATGTTAGATGTACATATTATTCCCCCATATTGGATGTATGCATTGCCCTCCCATGTTGGATGTATGCATTGTCACCACATGTTGGATATATGCATTGATGCCTCATGTTGGATATATGCCTTGCCCCCCCCCATGTTGGATGTACACATTGTTCCCCCATGTTAGATGTACATAATATTCCCCCACATTGGATGTATGCATTGTCCCCACATGTTGGATGTATGCATTGACCCCCATGTTGTATGTAGGTATTGTCCCCCATGTTGCATTTAAACATCATCTACCCATGATGGATGTACGCATTGTTATCTCATGTTAGATGTCATTTTTAAGAAACAGAATGTTGGAAGGTAATTGACAACTGCTCTGAGCATGTTTACGCAATTCTGAACCACACCCACATGGCTACAAAGACTTGATTTACATACAGGAAAGAGGAGGCCATATCTCAGAAACAGAGAGTTTCAGGTTTTAGAGAAAAACAATGCCGGATTCAGGAGAACAGCTGCATTTACTCCAGGTAAAAATTTTTTACATATTTATGAAAAGTGACAGGATCCCTTTAAAGACTAGCCCTTTAAAGAAAATCAAGGACAGTTTTAGGAGGTGGAAAACTTGCCACATAACCAAAACCCCTATCTCTTAGTGACCCTCAGAGAAAGGATCTCCAGGAGCACACTACAGCCAACTGTTATTTAACCGTAGTTTATGTGGGAATAATATGGCAGTACTATACGGCTTCTATAAGGGAGTATTATTCATATATGGCTCATTATTTGGGCATTGGTGTTGGTAATATATGGGCTGTATGTGGCAGTAGTATATTGTGCACTGAGTGATGGTATGATGTTATTACATGGGCAAAAAGTCTTTGCTAGTTTCCCAGAACCCTATCTGTATTTCATAAAACCCGCCCCTGCGGAACTGGATAATTCTTTATCCTAGCTGCGTGCAATAAACTTTGCTAATAATCATTTATATCAATAATTACTCCATTATGTGCAGATTATCTCAACCTAGTTTAACAATTCAGAGGTAAAGCATTATCTAAATGAATGCAGATACTCTTCTGCGTAGAGCAACCCTGAGAGTTGCGGCCAAATAATTGACATGGAAACTTAATACTCCACTAATGCAATGTAAGTAACTAAACAAGTCAACCAGTTCATACTGCGAACATAAGGCAATCATTGGCTAACCATGGAAAGCCATATGTAAAGCCGGAACCCCCTTACAATTCTACTCAGGTTTCGGGAATAAGACCTCATGCACGTGGAAAATTGCAGGGCCGTATTGTATGGATACATAGTACTGTGGCCATAACACACTACAAGCCTTGAAGAAAAAAAAAATTAAAAGTAAGAAATATTTTCCATGGAGCCATGAAATTGAGCTGTTAAAGTAAATTATTCTGTGCTTCTGGGACACCCAAAAATCAGCTGCTTAGACTCCTAAAAAGAACAAGGGTTTTAAGTAGCCGGACCACTTCTCTGAGGTTTGAGACTGAATGGAGCATGCTTGTTGCAGTTAAGTATAGTGCTCCAATGTTATGTAAGTGCGCATGCACAGCCATATTGCTCCATTCACTCTCTCCCTGAAGTGAGACTGAACAGTGGCGCAGAGTGAGGCTCACCTAGTAAAGCAGACCCACTAAGCCCCAGATCCAGGTAGGTACACAGTCCCCGGACCTCTTCTCTAAGGTTTACGACTGAATGGAGAATGCGCGTTGCAGCCAAGTATAGTGCTCAACTGTTCCATAAGTGCGCATGCGCAACAATATTGTACCATTCACTCTCTCCCCAAAGTAAGACTGAACAGTGGCTCAGAGTGAGGCTCACCTAGTAAAGCATACCCACTAAGCCCCGAGTCCGGGTAGGTACACAGTCCCTGGGACCTCTTCTCTGAGGTTTACCAATGAATGGAACATGGATGTTGCAGTAAAGTATAGCGCTCAACTATTCCATTTGAGCGCATGTGCAACCATATTGCTCCATTCACTCTGTACCTAAAGTGAGACTGAACAGTGACTCAGTGTGAGGCTCACCTAGTAAAGACCCACTAATCCCCGGGTCTGGGTGGGTACACAGTTCCCGGACCTCTTCTCTGAGGTTTACAACTGAATGGAGCATGCGATGCGCATTGCAGCTAAGTATAGTGTTCAACTGTTCCATAAGTGCGCATGTGTAACCATATTGCTCCATTCATTCTCTCCGCGCAGTGAGGCTGAACAGAGGCTTTCGACTCTTAATTTTGGTGATCGTTGGTGGCCACCGCAGCCAAGAACAATACTCACCTTTTCAGTCACCCTACAGATATTGAACAGACTGGTATTGCGCATGCGCAACCATATTGTTCCATTCACTCGCTCCTCGTAGTGAGGCTCAGTGTGAGGCTCACCTAGTAAAGTAGACCCACTAAGCCCCAGGTACAGGTGGGTACACAGACCCCGGACACTTGTGCAGCTGGCAAGTTGGCATGTGGGAATTGAGGACGTGGAATTTTGGGAGCAGCAGGAGGGATGAAGCAGAAGTCGGGACTCGAAGCAAGTTAAAGCACGGTGTGCACAGAAGGTGGAGAACAGCAAAATAAAGTCTTGAATCTCAAAGACCGCCGTGGAGCATAACAGAGAGCAGCAGACCGAGGTGAAGGAAGCAGAGCCCAGGATAACCGGGTCAGGTGCGTAACACTCAGGACCCTTGTTTTAGGAGTAGGGTCTCAAGCGATCAGTCATCGATCTGGAAACAAATAACATAACCCCTTAAGGTTATGCCTTAGTCTTACATGTAACCACATAACAAACCCATCATATATTAATGACCAGATGAATGAATATAGTAGATCATCAAAAGTACCTAAAAAGTACAACTTTTTGTTTTTAAGTAACTTTTTATGTAGGAAACCAACAGCCAGAAAGCTCAAAACAAAATATGCATAAAATATAAGTTACCGGAGGAATAAAACAAATGTTCTAAACTAGTGGACAGTCCAATGTGCGACATTTTCCCACTTATCCCATGAAAAGAATCCACGAGATGCCGGATGTGAAACCTGTCTCCAAAGTTTATTTTGAATTGCAGAGAATATCAGAACAGGCAGCGATTCAGAGTAGGAGGATGATGCATGAAGCATAGGGCTGGAGACGACTAAAAAAAGCCTCACAAACAAACAAAAACAGGCAATAAACAAGCTGTTCCAAGGAGAGCGCTCAGATGATGTCGAAGAGTTCCTGTGCCATATTACACTGTACACAATTAACTGATTCATATCTTGAGGGATGTATGTTAGCAATTAATTGACAGTCAGAAAAAGGCCAAAGAGCCAAACTATAAACTCACATAAGAAATGAAATATTTGGGGCTTAATGTGCAAGTCGCTCTTGAATGTAATTTTACAAATATGAACATTGATCTCATAAAAAGTTAAGTAATTTATTACATCACTGATCCTGAGTTACATCCTATATTATACTCCACAGCTGCACTCACAATTCTGCTGGTGCAGTCACTGTGTACATACATTACATTACTGATCCTGAGTTACATCCTGTATTATACTCCAGAGCTGCACTCACTATTCTGCTGGTGCAGTCACTGTGTACAGACATTACATTACTGATCCTGAGTTACATCCTGTATTATACTCCAGAGCTGCACTCACTATTCTGCTGGTGCAGTCACTGTGTACATACATTACATTACTGATCCTGAGTTACATCCTGTATTATACTCCAGAGCTGCACTCACAATTCTGCTGGTGCAGTCACTGTGTACATACATTACATTACTGATCCTGAGTTACATCCTGTATTATACTCCAGAGCTGCACTCACTATTCTGCTGGTGCAGTTACTGTGTACATACATTACATTACTGATCCTGAGTTACATCCTGTATTATACTCCAGAGCTGCACTCATTATTCTGCTGGTGCAGTCACTATGTACATACATTACATTACTGATCCTGAGTTACATCCTGTATTATACTCCAGAGCTGCGCTCACTACTCTGCTGGTGCAGTCACTGTGTACATACATTACATTACTGATCCTGAGTTACATCCTGTATTATACCCCAGAGCTGCACTCACTATTCTGCTGGTGCAGTCACTGTGTACATACATTACTGATCCTGAGTTACATCCTGTATTATACTCCAGAGCTGCACTTACTAGTCTGCTGGTGCAGTTACTGTGTACATACATTACATTACTGATCCTGAGTTACATCCTGTATTATACCCCAGAGCTGCACTCACTATTCTGCTGGTGCAGTCACTGTGTACATACATTACATTACTGATCCTGAGTTACATCCTGTATTATACCCCAGAGCTGCACTCAATATTCTGCTGGTGCAGTCACTGTGTACATACATTACATTACTGATCCTGAGTTACATCCTGTATTATACTCCAGAGCTGCGCTCACTATTCTGCTGGTGCAGTCACTGTGTACATACATTACATTACTGATCCTGAGTTACATCCTGTATTTTACCCCAGAGCTGCACTCACTATTCTGCTGGTGCAGTCACTGTGTACATACATTACATTACTGATCCTGAGTTACATCCTGTATTATACCCCAGAGCTGCACTCACTATTCTGCTGGTGCAGTCACTGTGTACATACATTACATTACTGATCCTGAGTTGCATCCTGTATTATACTCCAGAGCTGCACTCACTATTCTGCTCGTGCAATCACTGGGTGGCAAGATGTAATATAGTCCAGAGCTACATCCTCACCCCTTCTCAACACAACAAGACCAAAGAAGGAAGGATTGGGCTTACTGAATTTTAGATCGTGACCCTTTTCTTTTCAGGGAACATGAGCCACCAGATGTATCTGACGGTATCTGACAGCAAACTTCTCCCCTTTCCCAGTTATGGTAAAAATACATGACACCTTATCACTGGGTCCAATGTAGGTGAGACCTTTGAGCTGGGTACTGGGATTATATCTAAACCTTTTGTAAATTACATTTTGGACCCTCAACTGTAAATTTCAAAGCACGTGTCAGTTTTCCTGGAGTGTTCCTTTATGACGTTTCTTACTATGCAAGCTCTCCTATTATGACACTTATTAAATGTTGAACAATTTTATGTATATGCTATGCACAAAATTCTTCAACAGTTAATGAGGGCTATTAAGGGAGAGCTTGTGTAGTGAGAAACTTCTTAAAGGAACACTCCAGGAAAACTGACACCCTATCTCTGTGTGAGGCACCGCCTCCTCTGAAGTTGATCTAGGCACAATGTGGTATATTATTTTTCCCAGGTAGTGTTACAAGTGCGTCCTGTCCTCCTGGGACATCTGGGGTTAGGCGATCATTAAGTATTGTTTAATCGCAGGTCTTCCATTTAGCCTGTGTGTTTTGTTCCTCATATTAAATGGACCTTGTTTCCTTTGGTACTGAAGAGGTTAAAGACTCTTCGTATGCTGGTTAGAGACAAGCAGCTCCATCTCACAGCTGCTCCTGCCCTGCTCATTTCCTCTCTCTACAAAACCTGGCCAGACCTTCTCATCCTCGCTAGCGAAAGTTTACTTCCCGGCTTGCTGGAGTTGGTGTGCTGAAGTTGGAGTTCGTAGTTGCTGCTGGAGATTGTTGTCTGCTGCTTTTGGGTGTATGCTTTCTTCACTATCCTATTCCCATTTGGTTTGTACCTTCCTATCCTTCCCTATATTTCTCTATACCCTTGGTGAGTGTTTTTATATGCAAGTTGCTTTTTGTTATCCCTGTTTGTCTTACATGTTTATACACTAACATATCTGTCCCAGGCCTCCTGAGGTGGAACAGGGGACAGCTTAGGACATTAAGGAGCAAGAGAAAAAAAAATAATTTTGCAAATGGGGTCAATATAGCTGGGTAGGGTAACATTCAGGTTTTGAGGTCTTTCTGGAACATGATGGAGATTTTAGAGGTCTAAAAGGGGAAACATCCATTGTTTTTGCTGTGTCTATCTTTTGGGGAAGAACCATTTCCTTCTGATATAAACCCAGTGGCCTCCCACACATTTTATTGAATGTAGGAGTAATTGTGTATGCGCCCTGTAATTCAATATTCGGCTGTGATGCAGCCGCAACCTCACATCCCCCCAGCAGGACCAGCGAGCGTACGTGCCTGGATTTCTGCAGAAGAGGAATGAGATTCCGCCAGCAATCTCTGCAGTATTGAGCAAAATACCAGATCCACGGGAGCGGGGGAAAGCTGGAGAAGTCACATCTGATGAAGGATTGTGTGCAGAAATAAGAACACAGAGACATCTGCTCGCAAGGGCTGCGGATCCTGGTGGAAAAATAGCTGCAAATGTAGGAATAGATTCAGGAGTGTACATAACATAGGGGCAGACTATGGGGTCCAGAAAGATATGGGGGCCTAGGGGTCCAGAACTAATTGGTTCCAATTAATTTTTGAAGTGATTAGTGAGAACCTGTGTAGGACTTCCCCATCTCCTTTTGCGAAAAATCGGCTTAAGAATTAACCCAAGGGTGATGTAAAGAGCATAAAGGAGTGTCACCTATAAATGGGCTCGGGCCAGAAATCCTTGATAAAATCACCGAGCAGACCTTGGTGTCTCCAGGTTGATGATATAGACCAGGGGTCCCCAACCTGTAGCTTGGGAGCCACATGTGGCTCGCGGTTCCATGAATTGTGGCTCGCGACTGTCTGCCAGATTGGTGCGTTAGCTCCAGGTCTAGCAAACAGGTATGAAGAGAACATCTCAAAATGGTGAATTTTTGAGTAGGCCTGCACAGAAGAGCAGATCTGGATGCACATATACTGGTCTTAGGGGTTTAGAGATGTATTACGCATGGTACGCTGGAGACAGGATGATACTACCTGTTAGAGAAGGTTCTTGAAGCTGGATGTGACAGTGTGTTTGGAGTCCTTGATGGGAGAATACTGAATGGGGGTATGGTTGGAACGACTCCTGGATCTCAGTGTACTTCTTCAGAGTGATTTATGTGGAAAAGCTTTGGTTATGGGGGCTTTGGTTGATACTACTTTGAGGGGGGTGGGAGATGGATGTGCTCGCGACCCTCTCTCAGTGCTGAATGTGGCTCTCAAGGTCAGAAAGGTTGGTGACCACTGATATAGACCGTGCTGGGCATCTCAGGGGACATCGAAAGCTTAGGAGGATCTGTAAGGGCCCAATCATACCAGGCCAGGAGAATGGACCCGATATGGAAGAACATCAAGTCTATAGGAACATATTGTACATATAGGTACTGACGTGCCGCAGAATGGAGAAAGAAAAGGTAGAAATGGGACGGATGGATAGATAATAGATATTCTGGAATACAATAATCTAATATTGCAGCATTCTGAATTACACATTGTCTGGCCATTTCTATGGTGTGTGGGGTTGTAATAGATTTTACATCTTGAGCAGACGTTCCATTATTCAGCCCTCTGCCTTTCTGCTCCCGGTAATGACAGATTTGCGGCGGAATGTTCCCAATTTAATGTTCCTGATACCACAGTCAATACTCTGACAGTTCTTGTCACACACAAGTTATTTTGAGAGGCGACGCTGCGGCAGGATTCTGATCGTGGTCAATCACAGAGCCATTTTGTGATGTCGGAAGGAGGCAGCTCTGATTTTACAGCAGATGAAACGACGTGTGACTGCAGAGATCACAGCGCAGCTCCGGATTGTACAATTCCTCCAATATCTCTTTCCTCATATTGATACAGAGGCTTTGAAATGCGCTAGTGCGGCAGATATTACAGCAGGGCTCGCCTCCGGGGGAACTGAAGGTATTATGGAATTCAATATATAGTAATTACATCATATACACACGTTATATATTATATAGCTGAGCAGGGAACCTTCACTGTCCCTATGATGCTAACAAGCGCTTGTGATCATCTGATCTCATATGAAAGGGGTTGTCTATGATGAGACAAACAGTTCAGTATATTTCTCACATGTCAAAAGACCCAGTTTTTGGGGGACAATCCAACAAACCAAACCAAGAAAGGGGTGATTTATGTACATTTGCACCAAAATTGGTCATTTTTGGATATTTCTGAATAGGGCTTAAAAGTTTTGGGGAGTCCTGATATCAGTTAAATGTAGCTAAAAATGGTCTCAAATCCTATCCTCCCTATCTGTATCTTGCCATTCATTTGCTTTAAAAGGGCTTCATCTGCAATCTTCCAGCACTATAGGACAGGAGAGCAGGAGTAGAGAGACAAAGACCTGCCCTCACTTCCTAAAGAGAATAAGATCTGTCCCTCTTCCTGTAAGGAGACAAAGACCCTCCTCTCTTCCTGTAAGGAGACAAAGACCCTCCTCTCTTCCTGTAAGGAGACAAAGACCCCCCTCTCTTCCTGTAAGGAGACAAAGACCCTCCTCCACTTCCTGTAAGGAGACAAAGACCCTATTCTCTTCCTGTAAGGAGACAAAGACCCTCCTCTCTTCCTGTAAGGAGACAAAGACCCCCCTCTCTTCCTGTAAGGAGACAAAGACCCTCCTCTCTTCCTGTAAGGAGACAAAGACCCTCCTCTCTTCCTGTAAGGAGACGAAGACCCTCCTCCACTTCCTGTAAGGAGACAAAGACCCTATTCTCTTCCTGTAAGGAGACAAAGACCCTCCTCCACTTCCTGTAAGGAGACAAAGACCCTCCTCTCTTCTTGTAAGGAGACAAAGACCCTCCTCTCTTCCTGTAAGGAGACAAAGACCCTCCTCTCTTCCTGTAAGGAGACAAAGACCCTCCTCTCTTCCTGTAAGGAGACAAAGACCCCCTCTCTTCCTGTAAGGAGACAAAGACCCTATTCTCTTCCTGTAAGGAGACAAAGACCCTCCTCCACTTCCTGTAAGGAGACGAAGACCCTCCTCCACTTCCTGTAAGGAGACAAAGACCCTCCTCCACTTCCTGTAAGGAGACAAAGACCCTATTCTCTTCCTGTAAGGAGACAAAGACCCTCCTCCACTTCCTGTAAGGAGACGAAGACCCTCCTCCACTTCCTGTAAGGAGACAAAGACCCTCCTCTCTTCTTGTAAGGAGACAAAGACCCTCCTCTCTTCCTGTAAGGAGACAAAGACCCTCCTCTCTTCCTGTAAGGAGACAAAGACCCTCCTCTCTTCCTGTAAGGAGACAAAGACCCCCCCTCTCTTCCTGTAAGGAGACAAAGACCCTATTCTCTTCCTGTAAGGAGACAAAGACCCTCCTCCACTTCCTGTAAGGAGACGAAGACCCTCCTCCACTTCCTGTAAGGAGACAAAGACCCTCCTCCACTTCCTGTAAGGAGACGAAGACCCTCCTCCACTTCCTGTAAGGAGACAAAGACCCTCCTCTCTTCTTGTAAGGAGACAAAGACCCTCCTCTCTTCCTGTAAGGAGACAAAGACCCTCCTCTCTTCTTGTAAGGAGACAAAGACCCTCCTCTCTTCCTGTAAGGAGGCAAAGACCCCCCCTCTCTTCCTGTAAGGAGACAAAGACCCTATTCTCTTCCTGTAAGGAGACAAAGACCCTCCTCCACTTCCTGTAAGGAGACGAAGACCCTCCTCCACTTCCTGTAAGGAGACAAAGACCCTCCTCCACTTCCTGTAAGGAGACGAAGACCCTCCTCCACTTCCTGTAAGGAGACAAAGACCCTCTTCCACTTCCTGTAAGGAGACAAAGACCAGCTCCACTTCCTGCAAGGAGACAAAGACCAGCTCCACTTCCTGAAAGGAAACAAAGACCCTCCTCTCTTCCTGTAAGGAGACAAAGACCATCCTCTCTTCCTGTAAGGAGACAAAGACCCCCTTCTCTTCCTGTAAGGAGACAAAGACCCTCCTCCACTTCCTGTAAGGAGATAAAGACCCTCCTCCACTTCCTGTAAGGAGACAAAGACCAGCTCCACTTCATGAAAGGAGACAAAGACCCTCCTCTCTTCCTGTAAGGAGACAAAGACCCTCCTCTCTTCCTGTAAGGAGACAAAAACCCTCCTCCACTCCCTGTAAGGAGACAAAGACCCTTCGCCACTTCCTGTTAGGAGACAAAGACCAGCTCCACTTCCTGAAAGGAGACAAAGACCCTCCTCTCTTCCTGTAAGGAGACAAAGACCCTCCTCCACTTCCTGTAAGGAGACAAAGACCAGCTCCACTTCCTGAAAGGAGACAAAGACCCTCCTCCACTTCCTGTAAGGAGACAAAGACCAGCTCCACTTCCTGAAAGGAGACAAAGACCCTCCTATCTTCCTGTAAGGAGACAAAGACCCTTCTCCACTTCCTGCAAGGAGACAAAGACACTTCTCCACTTCCTGTAAGGAGACAAAGACCCTCCTCCACTTCCTGTAAGGAGACAAACACCAGCTCCACTTCCTGCAAGGAGACAAAGACCAGCTCCACTTCCTGAAAGGAAACAAAGACCCTCCTTTCTTCCTGTAAGGAGACAAAGACCCTCCTCTCTTCCTGTAAGGAGACAAAGACCCCCTTCTCTTCCCGTAAGGAGACAAAGACCCTCCTCCACTTCCTGTAAGGAGATAAAGACCCTCCTCCACTTCCTGTAAGGAGACAAAGACCAGCTCCACTTCATGAAAGGAGACAAAGACCCTCCTATCTTCCTGTAAGGAGACAAAGACCCTCCTCTCTTCCTGTAAGGAGACAAAGACCCTCCTCCACTCCCTGTAAGGAGACAAAGACCCTTCTCCACTTCCTGTTAGGAGACAAAGACCAGCTCCACTTCCTGAAAGGAGACAAAGACCCTCCTCTCTTCCTGTAAGGAGACAAAGACCCTCCTCCACTTCCTGTAAGGAGACAAAGACCAGCTCCACTTCCTGAAAGGAGACAAAGACCCTCCTCCACTTCCTGTAAGGAGACAAAGACCAGCTCCACTTCCTGAAAGGAGACAAAGACCCTCCTATCTTCCTGTAAGGAGACAAAGACCCTTCTCCACTTCCTGCAAGGAGACAAAGACACTTCTCCACTTCCTGTAAGGAGACAAAGACCCTCCTCCACTTCCTGTAAGGAGACAAAAACCAGCTCCACTTCCTGAAGGGAGACAAAGACCAGCTCCACTTCCTGAAGGGAGACAAAGACCCTCCCTTACTTCCTGTAGAGAGACAAAGACCCACCCCCACTTCCTGTAATCCTTCTCAGCATTTCTGCTGCTGGAGATGGTGTACATTTGACAATAAGCAATGGATAGACAGCTAGACAGAAGAGAACCACCTAAAGATTATCATTTTCAAGTGTTTTTAGGGGTAATACAACATAATTTTTAAATAGAGTGATTTGTAGTTTGTCTCTTTATCACATCACCTATCAAATGAGATCAAGTTGTCTGAAAGTACAGTGGACATTTTATTGTTGGTAAGTATGCATGTTTTTAAGCTGGGTAACAACACATATAGTTTGACCCTAGATCCAACACAACTTTCTAGCAAAAAGATAGAAGGTATGGTATAATTCTAAGTGTATGTTAGCACAACTGATGATCAAGAGCTTCATGGATTAGGATTCTAAACCCGGACAGGCCACATAAGTCTGAGATCATTACACACAGTGCCAAGCGGTGACCTGAGTGAAGTAAAGCACTAATTTGTGGCAACAGTTTAGGAGAAGCACTCCGTATGACAATGCACGCCATGAATGGAGGACGTTAACTCTACAGAACCATCTTGGACTGAACTTCAACTATGAGTCATCATTAGCACCCATAATCCACACCAAACCTTTCAAAAGCCATGTACCAAAGCCAAGTATAAAGTCTTCAAAAAAGCAGCAAAAACATGATAAACTATTCGTATAGAGGTATCAGTGACACTAGGGTCCTGGTGGCCTAGAGGACCCAAACTTCCTCATTACACCCCCATAATAATGTCTAAGGTTCTTTAATAAGGTCTAGTGATACAGAGGTAGGAGTGAAACTTGTGTCCTCAAGGTTTAGTGGTCCTAACCCTCTTCGATAAAAGAAAATACCAGCACTACAAATTAAACCAGCTCGGTAGAGGGTCAAATTTCACATTGGGAGCCAAGAGTTAATTTACAAACCAGCAAAAACTCCATATTAATGTCCAATGTTTGGGAACAAGATCTACTGTATGTGTACAGAGGTAGTAGTCACACATGGGTTCTGGTGGCCTAGGTGGCACACACTTCTTCAATATGAATATACACAAGTATCTAAAATGGCATGTGGTAGCTGGGAGTCAGACAGGAGCTATGAGTTGTACCCCTGAAAAATTTCATAATGTTAAAGATTTTGGAAAAAGACTGAGATACAGGGGTTGCAGAACTTGCAGTCACACTTGGATATCCAGACATCTAGGGGGCTCAATAATCTTAATATAAGAAGACACAAGTATCAAAAATGGCACCTAGTAGTTAGGGGAAGTCTTCCACTTGAGAAAGCAGTTACATTAGAAGCGAAACGCGCGTCGGGGTCTTTGTTGGATCCAAACCCGGTGTCCCGTGCTCGCTCCCCTTACTGGTAAGTTCTGCTTCATTTTGCTTACTTACAAATGTGGTGAGTTTTCACCGTCATGTGTGGCATTGATACTTTTTAGGAGCAACTCTCTGCCCAGGCACTTTATTGTATAGCTGGCAGGGTACACTGGGGCTTTTTCCCTTCAGTCCATCCTTTTGTAACTTTTATTATTATCTATACATGCACTTTATTGTTATTGTTATAACTTTTTGATATGATACTAATAAAAATTTGTATTTTATACACATTTACTCCTTTTCCTCTTTTGTTCACATCTTGTATGGAGTTAGTGTCTTTCCCAGTTTCTGGGTTGTTTTGCATTATTTAGTGCTTTTGCCTCTGTAATTAACATGATACCTGGTATTGTTATTATAACGTGTGTGTAGGTGTACATAGTGTGTGTAATATGTGTGCACGTGTACATAATGTGTGTGTAGGTGTATATAATGTGTGCACATAATGTGTGTAATTTGTGTGTAGGTGTACATAGTGTGTGCAATATGTGTACAGGTATACATAATGTGAGTAATACATGTGCATGTGTACATAATGTGAATGTGAATAATGTGGGCAAGTGTACATAATGTATGTAATATGTCCTTGGAGGTGTACATAAATACTGACCTGTAAAAACATACGTATAGTACTTTGCAAAAATGATCACCCCCTAGCCACTCTCGTGTTTCAGCGCAAAGAAGTTTACATTCCGCACCATTCATCATAGTCTTATCAGAAATCCCCATCTGTGCATCTGTCTTGGTTAGCTCTGATGAGTCGCCAACTAGAAACCATGAAACATATAGAGCTCCCCATGTTCCCGATGGAAGTCACGCTTTACGCTTTTTATTTAGTTGCTAAAAAAGAGTGTAACAGGGAATCCTGCCAGCTCAGAGGCCAATATAGACCAGATAGACCAAGCAAAATGTGCTACAAGCGGATGAGCCCGGGAAAATGATAAATCACCTGATCCGAGCGCGGGTGGTGCGTCTACACGTGATTACGAGGCTATTTTGGAGGTAGACCCATTGGACAGATCCTTGTGATTATTAGCAACAGAGGGGCCCTTTTACCTGATTTTCTACCAATCAATCCATTTGTGCCGGGCTGCGGGATCACATGGTGTTTTCTGAAAAACATTGACTCGGATGATCATGTACGAAACGTTGTTTTACTTGTGAAATCCAGGATAAGGGACACCCTGAAGTCATGAAACCAAAATTCAAGGAACCTTGGCTGAAAGCTTCTCAGCTCTCGGACCCCTCCAATCTTTTTACATATTCTTAGCAGAGATGAACCCTAGTCTGGCGTCTAGTCCGGTCCAGCATCTATTCCAGTCCTCCATGACAACCGTTCTTCACTTCTACACCCGGCAACCCTGGCACTTACTAGGCTTCACCACGTCATGTGAGGCCTAGTTACTATATCTGACGCGATGTCAGACTCATGACCTGTTTTGCACCTGTGAAGGTGTTAATTGTCATGCTGTAGTTAAGATTTTCACCAATATCATATAGCTAGACGACTTTCATGATATATTTTTACTGAACCTACGACGGCCTAGTGAGAGTCGCTATGGGGTCCAGTTTTAGGCCAAGCTGGATGGATCCTTTTTTTTATGGATAGTAGCAAACAACCATCATATCTTCTGGTACCAAAGCCCTTGAAGGCCATGCCCATCCACACCAAATTGTTGTCCCCTCTAGATGACAGAGCACAACGAAAGAAACCTCGAGGAACCACATCCTTGAGGAACATCAAGGAGGCTTGCCAACTCTTCCGGGAGTCCAGAACCTGTCCCCTTTGTCCCAGGGGACCCTCCCGTATTAACCAGTAACCTAGGAGGGTCCCACTGACATTTTTTTCTATGTTGCCGCCTCTACCTCTCTGTGTCATCCTTTGCCCATAAAGTATTCTAGATAACTACTGGAATCTGGAGTGGGTGGTCCTCCAAAGATCAGGTCAAAATGATCTTCTGATATGTCATAGACCCAAATGAGAAGATCATAATGGTGAAGTATTAAAGAGCAATAAAGCCTTTGGCACTACTTAAAGATTTTCTAAAACCATTGGTAAACGATCCCTAAGTCAGATGGTGACCACCACCACTTTTGAAATCTGAGCCTACTCCTGCCTGTACTTAGGCTGTCCACTTTCTACTCGTTCCCTTGAAACGGACAACTATAATAGGTGATTATTGGAAGTCACAAGACCCCAGAAATGTAAAATTTAAAGGAACACTGAAGGAAAATAGAATAATATTGTATTATGAGCATTGGACGATTCAGAAGACACCAGGTATTACACAGGATATAGATCAGTCTTTTTCTACAATGTTCATTTAATAGGGGTCCAAAATTATGCTGAAACGTGAAAAGACGGATATATAAGAGACTACACGCTACCAAAATATTCAGCTAGATATTGTTTGGGTTACATGTCGGTGAACGGCCCCTTTAAGGAAGCGTAAATTAATTTCTACATATCCACTTTACTCCGTATATTAAAGCATTTTATGCCATTTGAACAACAGCTATTATACTAAGTACTTACACACTATGCATATTACCTGCTGCCTAGACTTATGTATTAATAGACAAATGTAAAATTATAGAAAAAATAAAAATAAATTAAATCTGTTTAACTCTAATTAGCAAATAAAAAGTAATTTTAAAATATAATTCTATGTATATCATAATTTTTTTTTCAAATGTATTTTTTATTAAGAGGACAAATCTGTCACTTTCCATAAATATGTAATATTTTTAACGTGGTGTAAATGCCGCTGTTCTCCTGAATCCGGCGATGTTTTTCTTCTGTTCCTGCGCCTCTCCGTTGCTGAGATACGGCCCCTTCTTCCCTGTATATAAATGTAGACTTCTTAGCCAAGTGGGCGTTGGTTCTAAACTTTTCTCATCTTGAGGACCACACCTGGTTGGCCAAAACTAATTTTATACAGGGAAAAGGAGGCCATATCTCAGGAACGGAGAGGCGTAGGAAGAAAAGAAAACCAACGCCGGATTCAGGAGAACAGCGGCATTTACACCAGGTAGAAAAAAAAAAAATACATATTTATGACAAGTGGCAGGTGCTCCTTAAGTACAGGGCCTGAGGTAAGTATTTAAATTAGGAAAAAAATAGGAAAATACTCATTTCGACTCTGTGTCTTCAGGCCTTGTGCTTAAGGTCCCCTTCCAAAATATCTAATGTAATGCCCCTGAATACGCAGATTTTTCAGAAAATTAGGTGCTGAAAATCCATTGCAAAATATAGTAGTGGCATTATAAATTACATTTCCTGTCATTCACATGATGTCAGGAAAATAGCAGCGCAGAAGGCCATTGCTGCGGGATTGAAATCTGTAGCATTTCAGTTTATGCTGCCATTATCATCACAAAAATAACCCTAATTTTTCTAATTGAAATACTTACCTCAGGCCCTGTACTTAAAGGTGACCCGTCACTTGCCATAAATATGCAATATTTTTATCTGCTCTAATAGCCACTGTTCTCCTGAATCTGGTGGTGTTTTTCTTTTGCCCTTGCGCTTCTCTGTTCCTGAGATATGACCTCCTCTTCCGTATAATTGTAGCCATGTCTAGACAACTGGGTGGGTGTGGTCCTAACCTACAAAGAAGTGTTGAGGATAACGCCCACTTGGCTATTTACATACCGGGGCCATATCTCAGGAACGGAAGGCGCAGGAACAAAAGAAAAACATTGCCGGATTCAGGAGAACAGAGGCATTTATACCAGGTAACCACAAAATATTTATGACAAGTAACAGGCGATATATATATATATATATATATATATATATATACAGCACTGTGCAAAAGTTTTAGGTAGGTGTGGATAGAATAGAAAATAGAAGTGATAATTAGTTTATTTTTGTCAACTAAGAAAATGCAAAGTGAATGAACGAAAGAGAAATCTAAATCAAGTCAATATTTGGTGACCACCTTTTGCCTTCATCAGTTTTTCTAGGTACTTGTCACTTGCCAACAGTTTAGGAGGAACTCAGCAGAGAGGTTGTTCCAAACATCTTGGAGATCCAACCTCAGATCTTCTTTGGATATCGCTTGTGCAAATCCTTCTGTCTCTTCATGTCATGGCTTCCAGGACTCCTTGTTTTTCATACTCTGAAGAAAACTGTTGATGATATTTCTTAATGACATTGGCTGTATATTTGGGGTTGTTGTCCTGCTGCAGAATACATTTGGAGTCAATCAGACGCCTCACTGATAGTATTGCATAATGGATATGTATCTACCTGTTTTTCGCTGCATTCAAGTCACCAAGAAATGTCCAATATTGAGGACCGTAGACGCAGTGTTCTGCCAAGGAAACTTAGTGCAGCAGATGAAAGACACACCATGCCTACTTCCCTTCAAAATCAGCAGTTGCCCAGCAGTGCCATCAACTCAGAAACGGCAGCAACCAGCGGGGCTCAGCTTAACCCAGTGTTCACCAACTCCGGTCCTCAAGAGACAATAACAAGTCATGTTTTCAGGATTTCCTTGGTGTTGGCCCAGGAGATAATTACAGGCAATAATTCCATCTTCTAGGCCATACGAAGAAAATCCTGAAAACATGATGTGTTGATGGCTCTTGAGGACTGGAGTTGGGGAATACTGGCTTAACCCATCTACTGTTCAGAGAAGTCTGGTCAGAAGTGGTCTTCATGGGAGTATTGCTGCCAAAAAACCCTACCTACAAGGCCAAGTGACTCAAATATGTATGAAAACATCAGAACTTGGGTGTCGAAAAATGTGAAATATTTGGCTGTAGCAGTTTGTTCCCAAGGGGCCGGGAGCGGCACAATAATGAGTGTCTGCAGGCAACAGTGAAGCATCAGGACGTTCATTGCAAATTTGGGGCTGAATTTCAGTAAACAGAGTTGGGGGTTTGTTCAGCATTAATGGTGGCCTCAATGGGCAGAAATCCAGGCAGATATGTATCCATCATGGAGGCATCCGATTGGCTCCAAATTTATTCTGCAGTAGGACAACGACCCAAAACATTCAGCCAATGTCATCAAGAACAAGCAGTCCTGGAAGTGGTGACACGGCCACCGCAGAGCCCTGATCTCAACATCATCCAGGCTGTCTGGGAATACATGAAGAGACAGAAGGATCAGCACAAGCGTCATCCACAGAAGATCTGTGGTTAGTCCTCCAAGATGTTTGGAACAACCTCCCCGCCGAGTTCCTTCAAAAGCTGCGTGAAAGAACAAGTGTATCTAGAAGAATTGACACTTGCATATACTGTAGGTACCATGGCTGTCTCCCACGGAATATGAAGAAGTGGAAGACATGGGGAGAGGGGAGAGGAAGAAAGAATATTCACATACTGGTACTTACTGAGCTCTGCAATACTTCCCACACGTGTGGCAAGCAAAGACTGCTCTATAGTCCTCAGTTCTGATTGGCTAAACATCTGTACATCACCTGGTTTATTTGGTCTTTGGTGATCTCTATGGAGGTTCAAACTGTCTGGAAGGCAGAGGACTCCTGAAAATACAAAACCAGAAGAAATAAGATTGCTGCGCTCTTTCCTCCTTACAAGATAAAGGTCAGCTAATTATGGTTAAGGGCTGCCTAATGACGTAGTGACTACCTCAGAGAGACTGTTCCTTCTGAGTTGAGCAACGTATCATCATTGTAATTATCTGAAGGCCACGATGCCACCTGGAAGAGCTCTTCTCGTAATCTAGACAACTAGTCCCATCGTTGATCAATTTAGAAAGAACAGCGCTCAGAAACAATGCAAATTTGTTATTATGGGGGGAAAATGTAGATATAGCAGAGCCCAATTTTGTCATGTAACCCAATTTGGCCCCATTACTCATTAGTAGCTTAAGAATGCAGCAAAGTTACTTGCCGGACCATGCAAAATCACCAAAAAACGAGGCAAATTACAAAATCAGCTTTGCTTTATCTGACAAACCCAGTTTTGCTAAATCTGTTAATTTCTTGAAGTGGACCTGTAACCAGATCAAAAGTGGCTAGTTTTTGTTCCTATTTTATTTCTGCTGCTCCCCTGAGTATTGCGTTTTTTGTTTTCTCAAAATCCGCCATATGGTTCCAGAGATATGAGCCTTATTATTCAGTGCTCATTTTTGTAGTGGGCGGTACTTACTGGGTAATTATGCATAGCAGTCTAAAGACACACCCCAGAGGAGCCTGTGGGCAAATAAATAGCTCATATCTCTGCAACCGTGTGGCAGATTTAAAAAAAAAACAAAAAACAGAATAATCAGGGGAGCATTAGGAATAAAATAAGAGCAAACACACAACACTTTTGACCGGGTGACATTTTTTTAAAAATATTTTCCCTCACCAAAGTAGCAGAAGTTTGGCTCTTCATCACTAAGGATACACTTTTAGCCACTTCCCCTCATTACGTTTGGTATATGTAATAACAATCTTCAATAAATAATATATCACTGTGCAATGTGCAACAGTGTACTGTAACCCATAACAACCAAATTCTGAAATGTATGGTTGGTTGTCATCAGATACAACACGTTCGCAGAATCGTATACATTACACCATAAGGCAAATTTTACAGGGTTCTTTAGTAAATATGGTGGAGCCAATTTTACACCAATTTTACCATTTTTACGCAATCATGGAAGTCCCCTTTAAATAAGACCCGTCGCCTGCCATAAATATGTATTTTTTAGCAGGTGTAAATGCCGCTGTTCTCCTGAATCCGGCGATGTTTCTCTTTTGTTCCTGCGCCTCTCCGTTCCTGAGATACGGCCCTCTCTTCCCGGATTATAAAGCTAGTCTTGTCAGCCATGTGGGCGTTGTCCTCAATTCTTCACCATGAAAGTGTCCTAGAGGACGACACCCATTTGGATAAAAATACATTTATATGCAGGGAAGAGGAGGCCATATCTCTGGAACGGAGAGGCGTAGGAAAAAAAGAAAAACATCGCCGGATTCAGGAGAACGGCGGCATTTAGCCGAGATTAAAAAATATGACATTTTTATTGCAAGTGACAGGTCCTCTTTAAATAAATATTGTCATTTTATACATAAATGGTTAAGCCACAGCAATCATTAGGTAAAATGCATATTTCTCTCCATCTCTACATCTGGAAAATCAGACAGTCCAGTGCCACAGGTTGATCTCACAGATGTAGGACTAATGGAATTTTCAGCACAAATTCCATTAAACCAGAACGCTATGTTATCTATTAAAGATGATCACCAGTCCGTGCTCCTGTCATATTTATTTGAGTAAATGTGTTCCTCCTCAGATATCAAGTCTAAAACATGCTTTCTTAGTACTTTTTGTTGTGTTGTTCCTCTGTTGCTCTTCCTGGAAGGGTATGAATAAACTGACAATTAGGTGTTACCAGTTGGGTGGGGCGGCTATACTCTTTAGGGACACTCGCCCTTTAAAAAAGGAAATTGTAACAATTTATATATTTCCAGGAAGTATAACAGAGGAAAAATGCAGTGCCGAGTTCTAAGAAGTGACTCTCTAGAATGGTGAAATCACCGCCGTTCTCCTGAATCCGGCGATGTTTTTCTTTTGCTCCTGCGCCTCTCTATTCCTTATATACGGCCTTTTCTTTCCTATGTATAAATCTAGTCTTGTTAGCCAAGGGGGTGTGATCCTCATGAACACACCCACAAAAAAGAACTAAGGATCAGCCCCATTGGCTATCAAGATTAAATTGATATATGGGAAAGAAGTGGTCATATCTCAGGAACGGAGAGGCGCAGGAACAAAAGAAAAACATCGCCGGATTCAGGAGAACAGCGGCATTTACCCGAAAGGAAAAAAAATTACATATGGCAAGTGACAGGTTCTATTTAAAACCGTTGATTTTTTTTCTTCCATTTAGATTTTGCAGCACCAAATTTGTGCCAAAATTACAAAATTCTGCACAGTTCAGTCTTTATTTGTGGATTTTTTGACTGGACTTTTTGAAGAATTATCAGCAGCAAATCTGATCCATGTGGACATTGCTTTATCGGCCATATAGTGCCTAGACAAGTTTTGCCATAAGGCACCCAAATAATACTACGCTACCAAATTATCTGCATTTCCATACATTCAGGCACTTATTGGGGGATCGGGGTACATGATGTTGGTACCAAGACCATCAGGACCAGTTCTTCACTTTCTACAGTTTCAAGTCGCACAACCCTTGTGACTACAGAGTCGGCCCCGATGAAGGAGTTAAAAACGATGAAGGAGATAAAACCACATCCCACATGAATCCAGAAAACAAAATTCCTTATCTTCACAGTGGGACAGGAATCAATGCTTATCCGCAATGCTGGTACATAACATGTGGACCGCCTATGTGCAAGCATTAACCGGAGCGTAAGCACAATAATGGGAAAAGGCTCAATGTGGATGATTCAGCGGGAGAAGCAGAGTACAAACATGCACACATAGTAACACAGCGATGAGTGGGACGGAAGAAAAACTAAAAATGGTGGCACACTGGCGATCAGATGATTGCTGTGGTGGGTCCAGCAGCTGAAACCTCTGGTTAATCAGCTGAGGGCCACTACTGAAGAAATGTGGTATTGCATGAGTCCTCCAGAGCATAACCAGATCTTTGCTCCGGAAGCTCTTTCTAATATACATATTCCATATGACATCCACTGAATAGGAGTGGAATAACGCTTAATTTCCCCAGTGGTGGCGCTACAGCAAAATTAAACAGTTCCTTCCAAGGTTTCACAACTGATTACAGCTGATCACTGGTGGTCCCAGAATGAAGACCCTTTGTGATAAGCTCAATGTCAAGGAAAATTTCGTCAGGGTTCCCAAAGTTCCGTGTGTGAATGATGTCATATTGCACATGCAAGATTACGGCTCCGTTCACTTCTGCGGGAGTGGTGGTCACGCCATAACCCTTCCACACCCACAAACTAAAGTTGGTGTGAATAGATTCAACGGACTAGTCCATCAGCCATGTCAGCAATCTGTGACTGCGGGACAAGAGCCGTGAGAACCGCCTCTTGGTATCGGTGGCTTTTTTTCTGCATAACTGGCCTGGCGTGACGTCACATGTGCATTACACCGCTACAACGACGTCACGTCAGGCTGGCTAATCAAAAGAAGAGTCGCAGATTCTAGGAGATAAGAGGCGGTTCTCACGGCTCCCGTCCAGTTGCCAGACATTGTAGACGTGGCCGATGGATTGGGTCCTGTGAATCGACCGACCAACTCTACCACTGATCCATAGACGTGAAAGGAGCGGTGGTCACACATGGGTACTAGTATTCCAGTCATTTAGCGGTTTTTGGGACCCCCGTTCTTGGGGAGACAATAGGTGGTTCTCATGGCTCCCGTCCAGTTGCCATACATTGTTGACGTGGCTGATGGATTGGGTCATGTGAATCGACTGACCAACTCTACCACTGATCCATAGAAGTGAAAGGAGCGGTGGTCACACATGGGCACTAGTATTCCAGTCATCTAGCGGTTTTTGGGACCCCCGTTCTTGGGGAGACAATAGGTGGTTCTCATGGCTCCCGTCCAGTTGCCATACATTGTTGACGTGGCTGATGGATTGGGTCATGTGAAGCGATCCACCAACTCTACCACTGATCCATAGAAGTGAAAGGAACGGTGGTCACAAATGTGCACTAGTATTCCAGTCATCTAGCGGTTTTGGGACCCCTGTTCTCGGGGAGATAAGAGGCGGTTCTCACGGCTCCCATCCAGGTGGCATACATTGTTGACGTGACCGATGGATTAGGTCCTCACCAACTCTACCATTGACCCACAGAAGTGACAGGAATGGTGGTCACATATGGGCCCTATTCTTTCAGTCACCTAGTGGTCTTTGGGACCCCCATTCTTGGGGAGATCAGAGGCGGTTCTCACTGCTTCCATCCAACTGACAGATATTGTTGACGTGGCCGATGGATTGGGTCACGTGAATCGACCCACCAACTCTACCATTGACCAATAGAAGTGAAAGGAGCGGTGGTCACACATGGGCACTAGTGTTCAAGTCACCTAGCAGTCTTTGGGACCCCCATTCTCAGGATCGCTAGTGCTTAATCCCATCGATCATACATTTATGACCTATCTTATTATTTTCATTGACTAAACAATTCCTTCAGGGATTATTATTATTATTAATCTATAATCCATAAAAATAATCCCAAAATCAACTCTGGAATCACCCAAGGGTCCCGGATTTTGAGGGTCAAAAGATGAAATGACCCATTTATGCAGATTTCTGGAAAAAAAAAAAAAAATGAAGTAGGAAAGTTAAAAAAAAAATAAAAAAGAACATAAAACAGAGTTGAGCAGAGTCACATGAACTCCATGTTATTTTATCGGAGGCCGCCGTAATCCCCCTTTAACGCACCCTTCTAAGGCCTATTATCAAACACCTGACAATGCATTATAGGCAGCAGGCATCTAATACTAAACACTCGATGACAATGATGAATGGGACCGCTGCAACATAAAAGGGCTCCCACCCTCAGACTTTAGAAGCAAATATCTGAGTTTGCAAAGTAAAAAGCTTTGAACTCGTTGGTCTCTTTAATAAAACTCTACTTTTACACAAGGGTTTGTCCGACCTCTGTTATTGTACGGTATTATTTTATGTTAGTGTTTATACTCACTTTTTGTTTTCATTGTGGGGGTCGTAAATCAGAAGCTGAATAGAAAAGTTTTTTTTTAAAAATCTCTGCTGAAACAATAGAAGCACCTGGTGTACCGATGACAGGTTAAGTTAAACTGAGACCCTATTCAGCTTCAGTTTATTTCAAACATACTTAAAGGGGGTCTCTCGCCAGGTTTTTGCCACCTAATCTGAGAGCAGCATAATGTTGAGACAGAGACCTTGATTCCGGCGATGTATCACTTACTGAGCTGCTTGATATAGCTGTGATAAAAATCAGTGTTTTATCAGCAGGAGATTTTCACTAAAGGACTCCTAGTCAATGGCTCTGCGTAACCACGCCCCCACCTCTGATTGGCAGCTTTCTATGTACGCTGCACGTGGGCCAATTAGAAATGTGGGCGGTGTGGTGTAGTTACCACTGTGTCCGCTAGGGGGTGCTGTGTGGAGGTCC
The DNA here is from genome assembly GCF_039654945.1 of Dendrobates tinctorius. NCBI lineage: Eukaryota > Metazoa > Chordata > Amphibia > Anura > Dendrobatidae > Dendrobates > Dendrobates tinctorius. The sequence goes on from NW_027361688.1 coordinate 18,919,925, forward strand.
CAGGAGAAGGGATGAATGGCAGAGTGTTGAGTGGCCGTTATGTATCTCAAAGTGGGTGGCTTTGAGATGGAGACCTATGTATGTGTGATCAGCAAGGACATTGCTGAGATGCTGCGTTAATATGTGAGGGAGAAGTCTCCAGGTAACTAGAGAGATGGGTGGGTCTGGTTACCTACAAACCCACCCAGGGTGTGTGTTTAAAGAACACTGTGGTAAAGAGTGTGGAAATGCTTGACGGACCTGTGATGAGGTCAGAGTCATGTGACCCGGTGGGCGTGGCTATAGACCATATAATGTGGCCAGGGTAGGTCACAGAGTGTGTATGCTGGGACCCGGTTGGTCCAGTGTGAAAGGTCCCGCTAGGAGAAGGATCTCCTGGCTAACAGCCTGTGGAGTGGCTGTGTGTAACGGCTGCCAGCACCTGTTAGTTCCATGGAGGGAATGAATGTCGGCTGCATGATAAAGGAACCGTGAGGTTACCCGGAAGTGGGTGAGATAACTTGGGGCTAGGAAGCCTGCACATTGAATACTGCATAGCCTATATGACTATAGGACATTGCTAACAGAGGGAAACCCTGTAATGGATGCTATGCTGATTATATGCTGTTAAGTGAACTGTCTGTTGCTGTGATGGTTTATGATGGTGAATAAACCGCATGGACTTCTATGTTTTGATGGAAAAATCCGTGCCAGATCTGGTTTTGTGGCTGCAAGCGAGAATCCCCTAACTAAATGACAGCGCTACCTCACAGCGGGTTTATACAGAGTTCATCAAACAGAGCCTCTGCTAGATCTCCACCAGATTAATCTGGGATTTTATCAAAACTGCGCCAAGCATCCCAGTGAGTGATACATCGCTGGAATCAGGGTCTCTGTCCCTACATCATGATGCCCTCAGATGAAGTAGCAAAAACCTGCTGACAGATTCCCTTTAAATAGAGTTTTATTTGATTTATGCCATATTTAGCCCAAATTAAGTCAATTGTGACGGCAATCCTACATGAGGATATGGAGGATGCACAGTCTGCGAAAGTTCCTGTTTGACAGTCCCATAAAGATTTAATCTGGTAAAAAAAATGTAATGAATTCCGAAATATAGCATTTTTTTTTCTTTTTGTTGTGCAAATTTGAGAAATATATCAAAATCAGCGCCACTCCTCTCAACACGTCAAGCTGAGACCCAACCACTTCCATCCATACCCATCCCAACCTATGGACAGGCGCGGCACCGTTTCTCCAAGAAAGCAGCCGTCTTTCTCTAACCTTCCTGCCTTGTACGTTCCCATATTAACAATCTAGAACATTCTCTTCTTTGCATTTGAGTAATAAAAAATAAGATGCAGAATCTTACAAATCAGCCAAGAACAGAACGTTTCTGAATCTCCACGAGACCTAACCTACGTACTTCCTAAAGCCATGTAGAACAGCGATGGAACCACTCTCTATTAATCACTCTTATCTGGAAGAGATCCACCTATTTTATTTTAAACATGCGGAGGACTGAATGACGGCAAACAGGATGCATTTATGCATTAATAATAAAATATATATATATACCGCCTCCTCAATTTCTCCTCAGTTTCTTCCAAGAATAGTTCTGACAGTTACGGTTGGTAAAGAAAATGGTTTAATTAATCTTACAGTCATGGAATAACAACACCATGGGGTTTTTTTTACAAGAAAACCATACAACAGTCACCGATAGGTAGGTGGCACAGACACCTGCCTATCTAGGCCTATTCCTAAGTTTTTTTAAAGAGGAGTTCAAAAGTGGCCAGATTTTCCTTCTAACTTTAGTCTTGCTGCTCCGCTGAGTATTCTGCTTTTTTCTTTTTTAAAATCCGCCACACGGTTCCAGAGATATGAAGAAGGCAAGATCATACAACGTGACGCGTTTCGAGCCTTTTCAAAACAAACATAGGTTTGAAAAAGGCTTGAATAGAGCCGAAACGCGTTACGTTGTACGATGCTGTCTTTTACTTGAATAAACTACAATAATTTATTCATGAAAAGTGAGTGCCAGTCATGAATAAATGATTATAGTTTATTTAGCGGAAGACCGCATTATAAAATGTAACGCGTTTCAGCTCTATTCGAGTGGTATGATGCGGTCTTTTACTGAACAAACTACAATCATTTATTCACGGGTGAGTGACAGTCATCTTTCCCTTGAAAGAAGAAGAGAAGGGGACTGTTTTAAAGTAAACCTGTGTACAAGATTTTGCTAAGTAAACTACAGACATTGTCAGGTTGGTGCTGTTATGCTGATTAAATCTGAAGAAATCTGTCTTGTAGTTCTAGTGTAATCAGTGTTAGAAGTTTTCAGTTAATGAGATGCCTGTTCTCCGAGGTGGGACTGTAGGCAGAGTCTTAACTTCTTGCTCTAAGCCAGGGAAACCAAGGAGAGACCTGGTCAAAGGCCGCCCGAAAGCAAAAACATGTTCCTCATCATAGAGACAGAGAGAAAGACAGACTGTGCTCCGGGGTGGCCTGTCGGCAGGTCTTTCCTTGGATTCTGTGGCTTAGAGCAGGAAGATAAGACTCTGACTTCAGTCCTGCCAAAGAACACAAGCTTCTCATTAACTGAAAACATCTAACACTGATTACACAAGAACCACAAGACAGATTTCTTCACCCCAAGTATCATTTTAATCAGTGCAACAGTACCAACCAGACAATGCCTGTAGTTTACTTATAAATATCCTAATGACAGGTTCACTTTAACTACTGAAATGAGAAATAAGGTCAGACAAATTGGAACAGCTGGACAGCACTTTTAACTTTTCCTGTCCTTGTGTACAAGTAGATGGTTCTCATTACTACCATCCATCCCCCACCATCTCCCAATTCCCCTGATATTCTCGTTGGGGACCTTCACTATGAACACAGTGATGGCTGCCACTATTGGTTGTGACCTTCAGAAATCCAGCATCTGTAGGACAAAGATAATGGCTGAATAGAAAACGTAAAGGCTCCACAGTCGAGGACGACCCTCGAAACCACAGGAAAGGTCTTCCTAATCCACAGTAATATCTCATGCCAGGACTCGCTAAATTCCTTCTGCCTCTACAAAATGGATCTGACTGTTTTTGGCACAGATTTAGCATGAGTTAATTAAGATTAGTGGAAACCTGCAGTTCTAAAGAAAACGTCTATTAAAAGAGACCAGATGAGTTACCGCAATCCACATGTTATGTGGAGGCTAATAGAAATTCTGAGGGCATAATGGGCACCATTGTCCTACAAACCGGTACAAGATAAACACCCCTAACGTTGGAAAGTGTCTGAGTTTAGAGTCACGCCGGGATTGTCTTCAGTCCTTCAGATTACAATATCGCGCTTATAATTTTGTCTTATTGGATAGAAATGAAGGCAGGACATTATTTTGCTTCATATAGCTGATATTTTCAATATGTGATACAAACAACAGTCCTAATTTATAAGACAGCGCCACCAAGAGGCTGAGCTTTAGGAGAACCTAACCTACATGAAAGATTCCCATACAAATTAGAAATCAAATTGACTGATCAACCATCTCATGAATGGGGATGTCCCAATGAGACATGTTGAGCAAAAGAAGGAGCAGGCATGTTGGACTTTAATATGTCCAATCATTAATCATTTGTTACCACAACAGATGATTTGCAGTCACCGATGTCCGTCTCAGGTTTACTCCTCTGAACTCCCACCGATTTTAAGAATTGAGGTTTTATGTCCCAACCTTGAATGGAATGAAGGTCACACACACAACTGCTCCATGTATGGTCTATAGGACAGACGGAAACAGCCAAGTTACCGTCTCAAGAATTGACGGAGGTAATGAAGCCAATGTCTATGACACAGGTGGAGATAACTGAGCTAATGTCTATGGTATAGGTGAAGATTGACAAGCTACAAGCTATGGTACTGACTGAGGTAACTGAGCTACAGACTATGGGACTGACTGAGGTAACTGAGCTACAGGCTATGGGACTGACAGAGGTAACTGAGCTACAGGCTATGGGACTGACAGAGGTAACTGAGCTACAGGCTATGGGACTGACAGAGGTAACTGAGCTACAGGCTATGGGACTGACAGAGGTAACTGAGCTACAGGCTATGGGACTGACAGAGGTAACTGAGCTACAGGCTATGGGGCTGACAGAGGTAGCTGAGCTACAGGCTATGGGACTGACAGAGGTAGCTGAGCTACAGGCTATGGGACTGACAGAGGTAACTGAGCTACAGACTATGGGACTGACAGAGGTAACTGAGCTACAGGCTATGGGACTGACAGAGGTAACTGAGCTACAGGCTATGGGACTGACAGAGGTAACTGAGCTACAGGCTATGGGACTGACAGAGGTAACTGAGCTACAGGCTATGGGACTGACAGAGGTAACTGAGCTGTAGGCTATGGGACTGACAGAGGTAACTGAGCTGTAGGCTATGGGACTGACAGAGGTAACTGAGCTACAGGCTATGGGACTGACAGAGGTAGCTGAGCTACAGGCTATGGGACTGACAGAGGTAGCTGAGCTACAGGCTATGGGACTGACAGAGGTAACTGAGCTACAGACTATGGGACTGACAAAGGTAACTGAGCTACAGGCTATGGGGCTGACAGAGGTAGCTGAGCTACAGACTATGGGGCTGACAGAGGTAACTGAGCTACAGACTATGGGACTGACAGAGGTAACTGAGCTACAGGCTATGGGGCTGACAGAGGTAGCTGAGCTACAGACTATGGGGCTGACAGAGGTAACTGAGCTACAGACTATGGGACTGACAGAGGTAGCTGAGCTACAGGCTATGGGACTGACAGAGGTAGCTGAGCTACAGACTATGGGACTGACAGAGGTAACTGAGCTACAGGCTATGGGGCTGACAGAGGTAGCTGAGCTACAGACTATGGGGCTGACAGAGGTAACTGAGCTACAGACTATGGGACTGACAGAGGTAACTGAGCTACAGGCTATGGGACTGACAGAGGTAACTGAGCTGTAGGCTATGGGACTGACAGAGGTAGCTGAGCTACAGGCTATGGGACTGACAGAGGTAACTGAGCTACAGGCTATGGGACTGACAGAGGTAACTGAGCTACAGACTATGGGGCTGACAGAGGTAGCTGAGCTACAGACTATGGGACTGACAGAGGTAACTGAGCTACAGGCTATGGGACTGACAGAGGTAACTGAGCTACAGGCTATGGGACTGACAGAGGTAACTGAGCTACAGGCTATGGGACTGACAGAGGTAACTGAGCTACAGACTATGGGGCTGACAGAGGTAGCTGAGCTACAGACTATGGGACTGACAGAGGTAACTGAGCTACAGGCTATGGGACTGACAGAGGTAGCTGAGCTACAGGCTATGGGACTGACAGAGGTAACTGAGCTACAGGCTATGGGACTGACAGAGGTAACTGAGCTACAGACTATGGGGCTGACAGAGGTAGCTGAGCTACAGACTATGGGACTGACAGAGGTAACTGAGCTACAGGCTATGGGACTGACAGAGGTAACTGAGCTACAGACTATGGGGCTGACAGAGGTAGCTGAGCTACAGACTATGGGACTGACAGAGGTAACTGAGCTACAGGCTATGGGGCTGACAGAGGTAACTGAGCTACAGACTATGGGGCTGACAGAGGTAACTAAGCTACAGGCTATGGGACTGACAGAGGTAACTGAGCTGTAGGCTATGGGACTGACAGAGGTAACTGAGCTACAGACTATGGGACTGACAGAGGTAGCTGAGCTACAGGCTATGGGACTGACAGAGGTAGCTGAGCTACAGACTATGGGACTGACAGAGGTAACTGAGCTACAGGCTATGGGACTGACAGAGGTAACTGAGCTACAGACTATGGGGCTGACAGAGGTAACTGAGCTACAAGCTATGGGACTGACAGAGGTAACTGAGCTACAGGCTATGGGACTGACAGAGGTAACTGAGCTACAGGCTATGGGACTGACAGAGGTAACTGAGCTACAGGCTATGGGACTGACAGAGGTAACTGAGCTACAGGCTATGGGACTGACAGAGGTAGCTGAGCTACAGACTATGGGACTGACAGAGGTAACTGAGCTACAGACTATGGGACTGACAGAGGTAACTGAGCTACAGGCTATGGGACTGACAGAGGTAGCTGAGCTACAGACTATGGGACTGACAGAGGTAACTGAGCTACAGACTATGGGGCTGACAGAGGTAGCTGAGCTACAGACTATGGGACTGACAGAGGTAACTGAGCTACAGGCTATGGGGCTGACAGAGGTAGCTGAGCTACAGACTATGGGACTGACAGAGGTAACTGAGCTACAGACTATGGGGCTGACAGAGGTAACTGAGCTACAGGCTATGGGACAGAGGTAACTGAGCTACAGGCTATGGGACTGACAGAGGTAGCTGAGCTGCAGGCTATGGGACTGACAGAGGTAACTGAGCTACAGGCTATGGGACTGACAGAGGTAGCTGAGCTGCAGGCTATGGGACTGACAGAGGTAACTGAGCTACAGGCTATGGGGTTGACAGAGGTAGCTGAGATGCAGGCATTGGGACTGACAGAGGTAGCTGAACTACAGACTATGGGGCTGACAGAGGTAACTGAGCTACAGGCTATGGGGTTGACAGAGGTAGCTGAGATGCAGGCATTGGGACTGACAGAGGTAGCTGAACTACAGGCTATGGGGCTGAGAGAGGTAACTGAGCTACAGACTATGGGTCTGACAGAGGTAGCTGAGCCTCAGGCTATGGAACTGACAGGGGTAGCTGAGCTACAGGCATTGGGACTGACAGAGGTAGCTGAACTACAGGCTATGGGACTGACAGAGGTAGCTAAGCCTCAGGCTATGGGCTTGACAGAGGTAGCTGAGCTACAGGCTATGGGACTGAGAGAAGTAGCCGATGGAGATTTTTAAGCTACTGTCTATAGGATTGATCGAGATAGTTGAGCTACTGTCTATAAGACTGATGGGGATCACTAAGCTAATGTCTATAGGACTGATTGAGAAAACCAAGCTACTACCTATAGGACTAATAGAGATACCCGAGCAACTGTCTATAGGACTAATGGAAATAGTCGATTTACTGTCTATAGGATTGCAGGCGATAACCAAGCTATTGTCTATAGCACTAATGGAGATATCCCAACTAGTCTTTGTAGGACTGATGGAGATAGGGGAGCTACAGTCTCTAGGATTGATGGAGATAGCTAAGTTATTGTCTATTGAACTGATAGAGATAGATGGGCTATTGTCTATAGGGCTGATGGAGAAAGCCAAGCTACTGTCTGTAGGACTCAAAGAGATAGCAGAACTACTGTCTCTGGCTGAGATATGGGCTATGGGACTGATGGGGATACTTGAGTTACTGTCAATGAGATTGACAGAGTTTGCAAAACTATTGTTGGTCAGAAGGATGGAAATAGCATAGCTTCTGTCTATGGAACTGATCGAGATAGCCGAGCTACTGTCTATAGGTTCTATTTTAACCTCATCGGTCCACGAGACTTCTTTTCAAATGTGTCAGGCTTGTTTAGATGTTCTGCTTACTTCTGAAACTGAATTTTATGGTGAGGACATAGGAGAAGTTTTCTTCTGATGACTCTTCCATGAAGGCGATATTTGTGCAGCTGTCTCTGAACAGTAGAACAATGTACCATAACTTCAGAGTCTGAAATCTTTCTGCAGGCCTTTTCCAGTCAAGCAAGAGTTCTGATTTGACGCTATAGCAATCCTGCGAGCAGCTCTCACTGAAATTTTGCTTGGTCTTCCAGACCTTAACTTCATCTCCACTGTTTCTGTTAATTGCCATTTCTTAATTACATTTCGAACTGATGAAAGGGCAACTTGAAAACACTTTGCTATCTTCTTAAAGCTTTCTCCTGCTTTGTGGGCCTCCGCCATTTTCAGAGTGATAGGCAGATGCTTAGAAGAACCCACGGCAGCTGTTTTTGGGCACAAGGTTAGAGGAGGCTGGGTTTTTATCAAATTGGGAAATTTGCATTACCTGGCCTTTCCTAAAGATGATAGTGATCAAGTCATTGCCCGAACAGCCTAATTAAGGTCTGAAAGCTTGGTCAAAGTTATCTGAGCACACAAATCATCAGGGTGTCAAAACTTTTGCATCTGCCCATTTTCCTTTTTCTCATTTTTAAAATGTAAAAAATGACAATTTTTTTTTAGCCTAAAATACAAAGGAAATGTGCCATCTTCAACTTTAAGCCTTTTAGAGATCATTTAATCTTCAACTTGCTTAACTGTTCACAATAACAGTAATTTTGACCAGAGGTGCCCAAACTTTTTCATGCCACTGTAGGCCTTTACTTATTAATATGCACTGGAGACATTACTTAAATTGGCAAATGGAGAACATGTTCCGGAGCACATTCCCTTTTAACCCATTTCCTACCACGTTGTCCAGCTCAGTACCGGTGGGACTAATTCAGACTTGCTGTTAAATGCCTCCATAACAGCACACATCGATTATATAGTCCAGCATTTATGACCCTTGCTAATAGAAATAGTCATCGAGGAAGGAAGCAAAAGTTGCTAATTGTATCCCTGGTAGACTCAATAAAAGTCTGATTTATGGCACATTGTAATAAAAAGGAACATTTGCTTCTTTCCTCAGTCTGTCTGACCTATTAACCCCCGAAGGCACACATTGTTACTTAACCGTTGCGCCTCGGGGGACCCCAAACATTTGCAATCAAAAACTTTATCTAAAAACTACAGGACACTAAACTTGCGAAACGCCGTGTTTTCAGGAGCTTGTAACAATGACTTCAAACAAATTCTGCTCCTGAAATAGGCAGGAACTATTTCTATAGGATCAGACCTGCAAACGTATATAGAGACAGGAAAAGACTAAAGGAAATATACGGAATGTTGTAAATGGAGTATTCTGAGCAGAAATAGTGGAAATACTGCTGAAAATGTTAAGATGGCTAAAAATTTTAAAAAAAAATAGTAAATGTGAAAACTGTTCCTCGACTGGCCCCACTACAAGAGATACGGTAAGGTAGTAAGGACAGCCAAGAATGCCGTAAGGTTGTTTAATTATCTGATCACAGTCATGATAAGAAAAGTTTACATCTCAAGAGGGGCTGAAAATTGTAATCAACAGAAAATTGGAAAATTCACCTCGTTTCGCACCACTTCTGTGCAAAAATACAAAAAACATTACTGCGCAAGCACAGCGCCTGCACGGGTGTAAGAGCAATTGAGGGTGCCGTAAAGTTGTTTAATTACACAATCACAGTCATATGTATAAGAAAAGTTTACATATCAACAACAGTTGAAAATTTTAACAGTAGAACATTTGAAAAGCCTCCTTGACTCGCCCCACTTCTATGCAGAAATACAAGAGAGACACTGCTGTGCAAGCGCAGCGCCTGCGCGGGAGTAAGAACAACTAAGAACGCTGTAAAGTTGTTTTATTACATGATTGCAATATTTATTAAAAAAATGTGTTAACATCTAGAGAATGTCTGAAAATCTCGACCAACAGAAAATTGGAAAAGCAACCTCGGCTCGCCCCACTTCTGTTCAGAAATACAGTAGATAATGCTGTGCAAGCATAGCGCCTGCACGGGAGTGAGAACAGATAAGAATGCCGTAAAATTGATTTATTACATTATCAGTCATGTTTATAAAAAAAAAAGTTAACATCTCCAGAACGGCTGAAATATTTACGAAAGAGAAAAGACTCCTCAGCTCGCCCCACTTCTGTGCTAAAATACAGGTGAAAATAATGCGCAAGCGCAACGCCTGCACGACAGCAAGAGCAACTGAGAATACCATAAAGTTGTTTAATTATATGACCATAGCCATGTTTATAGGGACAGTGATAACATCTCAAGAAGAGCTGAATATTGCAATCAACAGAAAATTGGAAAAGCCTTCTCGGATCGCCATACTTCTGTGCGAAAATACAGGTGATACAACTGCGCAAGCGCGACGCCTGCAGGGGAGTGAGAGCCATTGAGAATGCCATAAAGTTGTTTAATGACATGATCACCGTCATGTTTATAGGAGCAGTGTTAATATCTCAACAATTTATAAAATTCTCAAGCAACAGTAAATTGGAAAAGCTTCCCAGAGATACTGCTGCGCAAGTGCAGCGAATGTGCGGGAGCAAGGACAGCTAAGAGTGCTGTAATGTTGTTCACACGATCACAGTTATGTTTATAAGAAAAATTAACATCTCATGAACAGCAGAAAAATTTTAAGCAACAGAAAATTGGAAAAGACCCTTTGGCTCGCCCCACTTCTGTGCAGATATACAGGATATACTACTGCGCAAGCGCAGCGCCTACGCGGGAGTAAGAAGAGCTAAGAATACCGTCAAGTAGTTTAATCACATAAACACACAGTCTTGTTTATGCTCTGTCCCTGGTGTACACCGCCAAAATATAGGCACTAAGAGACTTTTATTGGCTCAGCGAGAGGACGCCACCAACCCTGTAATTCACAATTTCCCCTTCGGAGGCGCTGTAGGGAAATCAGATATGTTTCCAGGAGTCTCGACAAATGACAGTTGGTCACTAGCCTTAATACATATCATCATTGGACCCTTCTAACAAAAGGGGATTGTCGAAAAGTTGAGAACCACTATAATAGCTACAAAGTTGACCTTTATTAGATGAAAAATCCAACAAAAAAACAACAAAAACAATACTAAATAGCTGAGTATATCATTTATACTGGGGATTTACACTATACTTAATGCTAAAATAAGCCGCGTGTTTCTGAGAAGTAGGCTAATGTTATTCATGCATTGTCATTAGCTTTGCTCCTCATTATGTTCTAGAAATGTCATGGGACTCTAGAGGATATAGGAAAACATATAGACTAAAATATCTAACCGTGCAGCAAAAGGACATTAACAGGGGGTAAATATCGCGCCGAGAGAAAGGACGTCTCGTGAACCGCGAATAATGTCATTCATCCTCATCAAAGCCGAGGTCTACGTGAAAATGACAGGGCATCTATTTTAAGAATGTATATTATGGAAAGTACGAGAGGAACGTTTTGCTGAGACCGGAGAATTTACAAGTCACTAAGGGCAAGAGAAATATGGGATATTTTTGTAAAAAATTTTTATTGTATTTTTATTTTTTTTTAGCAATTTTATTATTTTTCTGAATTTCTAAAAAATAAAAAAATTGTAAGAGAATTATAATAATAATAAAAAAAAATTTTATGTTGGAATTTATTTCTCCCGAAACTGTGAGTGGTGGTTAGATGGGTAATATCCTTCATAAAGATTGAGAAAAAAATTTTTGGGGAAATTTTAGACTTATTTATTATGTATTTTAGACACCTTTAGTAGTTTACAGTGGCTTGGAGGAAAAAGTTTGTGCCTTAAAAGTGTTTTTTTCACATCTTTACAAAAAAAAAAGTCTTGTTAGATAGTGCTCGTAAAAACAAGAACTTTTGCAATTTACCGTCTATTAAAATTTTAAGCCGTTCTTGAGATATTAACGCTTTTCTTTTGCCTAGGAGACTGGTGGTCGGTCTCCGAGGCAACGAACTGTAAACAAAAAAGAAAATTGTGAATATCTCAAGAATGGCTGACAATTTTAATATACAATAAATTAGAAAAGTGCTCATTTTTACAAGCACTATCAGACAATACCCATCTATGAATATGAGAATAACCCCTTTCAAGGAAAGGGGTGTGGCTTCAATGTGATAACAAGTGATAAAACTTAGGTGAAAATAAGGTGCGCCGACCAGTAAGAGGTGTAAAGTTAGAAAAAAGTGTCTAAAGTGTGACTATGATAAATTTGGTGTATTTTCAGACGGTTCTCCTGACTTTTCCCTGATGGATAATGTCGGGGGAGTTATGATGGGGCAGGCCGACATGCTGATACCAGATTAGTCTTGAAGTAGTTTACGCCATCCTCCCTATATGGAACACATGACTGCGCTAACTAAATTATGAACTTAATATATTTACCTGTAGAAAGATATTGGGCCAGTAAACATAGGCAGGAATAATGGCTGTGAATGGTTGCTGTGGAATACACTGCCTAGCATCTACATTCCTTTGTGTCGTCAGGCATCATTTCCCTAGCAACCAGTCTTTTTTGGAATTCCTCCTATCTTCAAATGAAGACCGAACTGAATCTCAGTGGCGGAGAGAGAAGAAGACTCTGTGGTACTCAGGGGCAGGGTCATAACTATTATAGGAGCAGGAGTCTAGGGGGCCAAAAGGTCCCTTAGACCCCATTGAAATAAAACATTACTAAAAAAGATCTGTGATAATTGAGGGCCACGTTGGAGGCTTTGCATTGTGGTCCACAAGCTTCAAGTTACACCACTGCTCATGGGCATGCCCATGGCTCCGTGGAGGCGGGACATTTGGATTCTATAGGATGTTTTGATTCAAACTTGTCAAGGGTTCCGTTCTCCATGGCAACAAGAGTGGGAAGAATCGGCACATGAACAAAAAGCATCAGGCTCTTCTGATTGGGGATGGCACTACCAAACCCTATAAAAAAGGGCCCATTTTAACCCCTTTACGTCTTCATCAATCCTACTAAATTCAGGCAAATAACTTTCGTCAATAATACTTCTTATTCACGTACTTTATCCCAGTGCTGACTGTACGGTCTCTACGACCAGCCCACCTCCACCATCCTCCACAAGCTTTATTTTTAATATCCTGGATTTCAGGAGCTCCGCACAAATTTCACCCACAAAATAAGCATTTCTAACCCAGCGCTTCCAACGCCGCACTCACAAAGCTATTTTTAAGGATCTTTCTCCATTGCAGAGAAAGCCGAGACGACTTAAAAGTGGTGTTTTTCCTGGAAATATTCCACAAGTGCAACAATGAAACCTTTCAGAAAAAGTTTCAACCTTAAAGAATCGGCCCCGGCTACATTTGAGAAGATTGTGTTTTATTTTTCCATTCTGTGATGTTGATGGGGGGAGAGAGGAGTCTTTTTTAATATTCCGATGTACCCAAGCCCAGGTTCAACCGACGGTCACTTCACTTTTCCATGTGATTAAAATTATTTTCAGAGGCTTAATAATCTTGCGTTATAATTTTTTTTTTACTTGCATTGATTTTTTTGCCAATTAAAAACAATGGTTGGCACAAAAATTCTCCATTTCTCAAGGTGACTTCTCTATTGTATTGCTGGAGACTAGATAGGCAAGGATATAAAATTGTAGGATGTACAGTAAATATACACTCTGCACTGTTTGTTTGCTTTTGTGGCCAAAAAAGATTATTTTAAAGTGAATCTGTCACCAAGCTTTTGTCATCTAATCTAAGAGCAACATAATGTAGAGATCAAGACCCTGATTCCAGTGATGTGTCACTTAATGGTCTGCTTAGTGTAATTTTGATACAATCACAATTTTAGTAACAAGAGATTATCATTAGAGGCCTAGTAAACTGCTGTCAGGTAATCAAGCATATTCATGAGCTCTGTATAACACCACCCCCACCACTGATTGGCAGTTTTCTGTGTGCACTGTGCATAGGCAGAAAGCTGCCAATCATCGGAGTGGGCGATGTGCAGAAGCTAAATGTTTTCAGTGCCTGTGCAGGTGCTAAATATTGTCAATGCCTGTGCAAAAGCTAAATGTTCTCAGTGCCTGTTCAGAAGCTAAATATTGTCAGTGCCTGTTCAGAAGCGAAATATTGTCAGTGCCTGTGCAGAAGCTAAATGTTCTCAGTGCCTGTGCAGAAGATAAATATTGTCAGTGCCTGTGCAGAAGCTATATGTTCTCAGTGCCTGTGAGAAGATAAATATTGTCAGTGCCTGTGCAGAAGCTAAATGTTCGCAGTGCCTGTGCAGAAGCTAAATATTCGTCAGTGCCTATGCAGAAGCTAAATGTTCTCAGTGCCTATGCAGAAGCTAAATGTTCTCAGTGCCTGTGCAGAAGCTAAATGTTTTCATTGCATGTGCAAAAGCTAAATGCTTTCAGTGCCTGTGCAGAAGCTAAATGTTCTCAGTGCCTGTGCAGAAGCTAAATGTTCTCAGTGCCTGTGCAGAAGCTAAATGTTTTCAGTGCCTGTGCAGGAGCTAAATATTTTCAGTGCCTGTGCAGGAGCTAAATATTTTCAGTGCCTGTGCAGAAGCTAATAGTTCTCAGTGCCTGTGCAGGAGCTAAATGTTCTCAGTGCGTGTGCAGGAGCTGAATGTTCTCAGTGCCTGTGCAGGAGCTAAATGTTCTCAGTGCGTGTGCAGGAGCTGAATGTTTTCGGTACCTGTGCCGAAGCTAAATGTTCTGTGCCTGTGCAGGAGCTAAATGTTTTCATTGCCTGTGCAGGAGCTAAATATTTTCTGTGCCTGTGCAGGAGCTGAATGTTTTCTGTACCTACATAGAAGGTGAAAGTGGTCCATCCTCATCTGTGCAGGTGTTGCTACCACAGATGAACTTTGCAAACTCTCCTACATTTGCACATGCACTGAATGGTCTCAGTGCCTGTGCAGAAAGTCACAGAGCTAGAGAAGCTGTCACATGATTACCCACATGACTGCCACCATCTTGATTGCTCTGAATATGAGCCTGCGATAATCCGTGGCCATCAAATGGCCCTAGATGAACTGCGATTAGGGTAATTATGACTCAGCATACAACAGTTTAGGAGAAAGTGGACAACCTCTTTAAGGTAACGGTCAACAGGTTTCTGGTTTCAACGCTCGAATTGCGATTAAAATCTCAATTTTGGGAGGCTGTCTCATTTATTTCATTTTTGGCCTGGAGCCACCCTCTGCTCTATCTACGCTCCAGTGTCCAATCATATTACATTCGCTACATCCCTCCAGTCCTTATGTGTCAAGGATGATCACATGTTGGGAGAGATGAGATGTTCTAAGACTGGAACCTTTCCTCTCTTTAAGTAAGTGCTAGAACATCCAAAATAAAATCTAAATTATTACGCCCCAAAGTGAAGTAAATTGTGCCGGGCTTTGCCGAGAAGCGCTTGTGATGACCGTATTTCCTTCACGTTAATAGGCCATTAGGAGAAGTCAGATGAACATTCGGGGTATAGAAAGGGTTTTGTTTCAACAGCGGCTTCAACTTTCCAATTAATAGAGTATAATTTCTTCGAATACAAACAC
>NW_027361688.1:18937500-19052500 GCF_039654945.1 Dendrobates tinctorius
GACAGAGCAGCTTCTTCTCTTCCGCTCTACTCTGTTGACAGGACATCTCTTCCGCTATCTAACTTCCGTGAGCCAGCTGTCAATCAGCATGGTGTCAGCAGTGATGCCCCGCTGACAGAGCTTAGCCGAAAAGGAAAAGATACTCTGTTGATGCAGGATCAAACGAAGCAGCAGAATCGCTGGCAGGAGAGGTCCGTGGCAGATCTGAGCAGGCAGATCAGCACCGGTGAGCAACTACCTGCCTGTAAGATCTTAGCCTGTGGCAAAAAAATAAGCAAAGTAAGTCCCAGATAACCCCTTTAAGAAGTAACAGTCATTTTAATACTTATTCCCTAAATCTAAAATAGTAGATGTAAAAATAAGAAACTTTGTGATATATGTTATCAGAGAAATCTGCTTCTTTCTCCTCCTGGACTAATCTTTCATTCTCAAAATTCTCAATTCACGTGTAAAATGTGTCTTCAGTAAATACAGCCTTTCTTATTATTGAGATAGGATATGTCAGTTGGTGCTCATAAAGTTCTATGGAGAGCTGTCACTGTCAGTTTCTGCCTCTAGCTCCTCCCTAGAATGTCTGTATCTGCCTCTAGCTCCTCCCTAGAATGTCTGTGTCTGTCTCTAGCTCCTCCCTAGAATGTCTGTTTCTGCCTCTAGCTCCTCCCTAGAATGTCTGTGTCTGCCTCTAGCTCCTCCCTAGGGTGTCTGTGTCTGTCTCTAGCTCCTCCCTAGAATGTCTGTGTTTGCCTTTAGCTCCTCCCTAGAATGTCTGTGTCTGCCTCTAGCTCCTCCCTAGAATGTCTGTTTCTGCCTCTAGCTCCTCCCCTCACCATAGAATTTTCAAAGCACTAACTGTCATCTCCTATCTCCGTAATAGAAAAGTCCATATTCACTGAAGATGACAGATGTTACAGATTTTACCCATGAATTGAGAGTGAAAGATCCAGGCGGAGGAAGGAGATATATTACAAAGTCTCTTAGTTTCACATGCAATATTATTTAAAAATTAAAACATCAGCTACATTTGAACTCTTCATTCCCCCGCTGCTCCAGCACTGCTGCTCTGGTGGTCCCTGTTAGTCCTGCAGTGAAGACATCACATCCATGCCCCACTGCTGTCATCACTGCAGGACTGGAGGGGACCATCGGAGCAGCACTCCTGGATTAATATCATGCCTAACATACATATGACCACTGCAGCCAATCACTGGCCTGAGTTGGTAAGAATCGATTTGCAAGATCCAATCCATCGGCCATGTTGGTAATCCGCTAGACAGGAAATCTGAGAAGCACCTCTCCTTCCCTGATGGCATCCGTGGATCTCAATTTGATTTGCTGACCTGGCGTCAATGAAGTTGTTCCAGGCCAGACTAATCAAAAGAAGAGCTGCAGAAGCTGGGCGGTAGGAGAGAGGTGGCTCTCAGAGCTCCTGTCCAGTGACTGCAGACTACAAACATGGCCAATGGGCCGCGTCCTGACCAATTTAGCACCATCCAGTGGTTGTGATGTGAACTTCATTTGCAGCAGAATGTCTGTGTTGCCTCTTGCTCCTCAATCCTCCATAGAAATCTAAAAGCACCAACTGTCATCTCCTGTCTTCCTATCTCAGTAATGGGAAATCTGTCTACACTGAAAACAGAATTTACCCTTAAACTGAAAAAAAAGCAGATTTCTCTGATAAGATATATTACAAAGTTTCTTATTTTCACATGTACATTTGATTTATGAAATAAAAATTAAGGTTACTGTTTAAGAATGAGGGTTAGACTTATCTTACAGAATATAGGAGTTTCATACTTAAAGGGAATCTGTCAACAGGTTTTTGCTATTCCATCTGAGAGCAGCATGATGTAGGGGCAGAGACCCTGATTCCAGCGATGTATCACTTAATGATCTGCATGCTGTAGTTTTGATAAGAATTGCTTGTTTTCTGAGCTGCAGGTCTACCAGTTCTCTGAATGGTGAGCTCTGTGTAACCCCGCCAATACCACTGATTGGCAGCTTTCTGTGTACACTGTGCAGAAAGCGGCCAATTAGTGGTGGGGGTGTGGTTGGACTAAATGGCTGCAGGTTTACTAGTCCTATAGTGATAATCTCCTGTTGATAAAACAGTGGTTATATCAAAACTACTGCAATCAGTCCAGTAAGTGACATATAACTGGAATCAGGGTATCTGCCCTTACAATATGCAACTCTTTGATTAGGTAGCAAAAAACTTTTTTATTCAGACTTTTTTTTCACAAATACACATACCCAAACCTCATGTAGACACACGTAGAATCTTCTTTCAGTGTGGTTGCTACCTCTGCACCCCCCATAGTTACACCCCTGATTATCAATATTTTTAGAACTTTTCATTTTTTTTTTGTTTAATGTCCCTTTTCCTACGATTACCCCGACTATCATTCTCAGGTGAAAAAAATAAAATTAGATTAATTTTTATTTTTCTACATTATGAATTCCACAAATGTTTAGTCTAAAATAATACGTGTAACGGCGCTTATTTTGGAACATTTAGGAAGCACAAAAGAAACATCTGGGCGCCATCTGTGCCATCTGCTCGGCAGGTTCCAGAAAAAAAATTAAATTAAAGCTTTTCAAATTTTGGCACTTTTTTTTTTTTTTTCGTTTTAAAACCAATTCTTCCAGCAGCTGAATATTTCATTTTATCAGATTTCACTAGAGCATATAAAAAACTAAAATATCTTATATCCTTACTTTATGAGACGAGATTCTCCTAGAGGTTGTATTTTTATTATGGAATTAATCAAAAATCTAAACAATTAAAGAAATATTGTTTTAAGATATAATATTAACCGGTGATTATAAACCATATTCCAGCAAATTTAGTGCTCACATACTTCTACTGTTTCGATATTCGGTACAGTGTATGTTTTTTCCTTTGGCTTATTTCTAATGCCTGACAAACAGTTCAAACCTAGAATTAAGCAAAAAAAATATTCTATATGCAAAATTAAAACACAGGAGTAATTTAAAGGTATCCTGTCACTTGCCATAAATATGTATTTTTTTTACCTGGTATAAATGCCGCTGTTCTCCTGAATCTGGTGCTGTTTTTCTTTCCTTCCTGCGCCTCTCCATTCCTGAGATATGGCCCCTTCTTTCCTATATATAAATCTAGTCTTGTTATCAAGTGGGTGTGGTCCCGACTCTTCTCTGTGGGTGTGGTCAGGCAAACCACACCCATTTTGTTAACGAGACTAGCTTTATATACAGGGAAGAGGAGGCCATATCTCAGGAACGGAGAGGCGCAGGAACAAAATAAAAACATCGTCGGATTCAGGAGAACAGCGGCGTTTACACGAGCGGAAAGAAAATATATATTTATGGCAAATGACAGGTCCCCTTTAAGCCTTTTAATATAGAATGCTCACTTATCCCTACTTGTTCATTAGGTCAAAAAGAGCATGAGAAAAAAAGAGAATGAGGCCACCACATCAATTAGAATATAAAAGTCTGACATTAAAGTTAAAATCTCGCAGAAAATCTATAAAAAAAAAAAATGCAGGTGCAAATTCTGTTATTAAAAAAAAAAATCCAAGCTCAAGTTATTATAGCAGTTCCCCCAATTGAGCTGAAAAGTTAGCTTTTAGCTCAGGAGGACCCGGTCTAGCTGGGTAATACATGTCCAGCCAATTGATTTCAAGATACATGATGTAATACTGCACTTCACCTGTGGGGGTGCTGCAGGAGAATTGATCACTTGCTGCGAGCTTCCTCCAAGAGAGGAACCTGTTATTAGCTTATTGTCAGGGAATCCTTCTAACAAAAAAGGTTGTTAACGATGGACAACCCCTTAAAGCAAGAAGTGATACCTATTTGAGAAATTAAAAGGCCATGATAAAATATCGCTTTGGCCTACTACAAAAAAAAAAACTAATCTGAAGTGTTTTTTTAAGGGACAATTGACTCTCTTGCGCCTCCTTTGGATTTTTCCTCACCTTGGATGGTAAGCAGTTAACCCCAAAAATGCCAATGTTTGGATATTAATGGCAAATAGGAACCTATACAGGCAAAGAAGTTTATTTATTTATTTATTTTTTAAATCGGGCTACTTTCTTTGAAAAAATAGCGCCAATCCTGTATACAGGTTGTATACGGTATTGTGGCTAAACCCTATTCAAAGCAATGGAGCTGAGCTGCAATACCACATGCAACCTGAAGACAGGTGTGGCGCTGTTTTTGGAAAAAAACATTCAATTTTTTTATCCTGCATCAGTATTAAATGGGAGTAAGGAAGTGACCTAAGCTAACCTCGCTGACTTTCTTTGTCTGGGAAAACACTCATATTTCACCCAACCATGACCGTATTTTTGCTTTTCGGAGGTGATAAAAGCCACTGAAAAGGAAAATTTAAGAAAAAATGCCTCTCTGTTTTTGTATAGGGCGCATTGTAGACTTACAACATATACTAAGCAGTAACATGGTGCCACAGGGTGCTTATCTTGGACAGCACAAGGAAAGTTTAGGTTTTCTGGCATGTAATGTCCGTAATAGGAAGGCGAAGGCTCGCTCGGCAGCGTTACGGAGGGTTTGATGGATAGCTCTGGCATTTATTATATAATCAGATATGTTTAGACTGAAGCTCCAATGTAAATGATCCAGTCTGTGTTTTCAATGATGATTTCCATATGGGACCCTCACTCCACTCCACTACAACTTCCGAGCATAAAAATTGTGAAGATCAAACATTTGGACCCTGGGCAGCAAAATTTGGAAGACTTACCCATACCGTCAATAAAAATCCCTTCTCAAATTTAAAATTTGCAAATGTAATAAAAGCTAAAATCTGATTGGTTGCTATGAAAATTGAGATATTCTAAAAAAAATTCTGCTGCTTCTTATATTAAAGCCCGTGATGAGACCATCTCATGTCAGCCCTCCACATACATACTTTTTCAAAGGACCTCTCGGATTTTTTTTTTTTAATCTACACTGAGTTCCTCCGCTAATTGTCGCCGTTCCACTGATTCGGGAACAGTTTTTCTTTTTCTTCTGTGGCCCTCCGTTGCAAAGCTATGCCCCCGGTAATATTGGTAAAAAAAAAATTTGCTTTGACCAACTGGGCGTATACCATTTCTCTGGGGACGTTTCCATTTTCATCTTTGATGTTAGCAAATCAAAACATGGCCGCACCCACCAAGATTACCAAAAGGGCATAACTTTGAAACTAAAGGGCACAGAAGAAAATGAAAAACTGTTCCAGAATCAGTGGAGCACCGCCTACTGGAGGAGGTACTTAGTTTAAATTTAAAAAAATTAGTAAAAAGATCACTTTAAGCCCTCCCGTAGACAATTTTCCTTCTTATGGAGAGCTATTTTGCATCCTTTTCTCAGAAAACAGTGCCTATATGACTCCCTATACCAACTGTATCTACATGTAGAGCTAGTATCTCCTGGGTAGAAGTAGCCAGCTAAAACAGGTACTACCATGCCGGTGGGTAGTGCGTTGTACCAGGCACCCAAGCAAAAACGCAATTTTTTTTATTTTTAGTGGAGTGACACTTTTTTTTTTAGATATATGTTGTATCAAAACCTGGCACCCAAAGGGTAGATTGATTATGCTCTTGGTTGTGGGTTAATAAAAATCATGGACCCCCTATGACCCACAATGGTCATGTTATTCTTGAGTTAAGTC
The DNA here is from genome assembly GCF_039654945.1 of Dendrobates tinctorius. NCBI lineage: Eukaryota > Metazoa > Chordata > Amphibia > Anura > Dendrobatidae > Dendrobates > Dendrobates tinctorius. The sequence goes on from NW_027361688.1 coordinate 18,943,157, forward strand.
AACACATTGCATTTTAGCTGGATTCGTCTTTTTGTTTGCTCATTTTGCACCAATTAAAATGATCCCAAAAAAAGGAAAGCTCCAAGACTTACGTAACAGTTGGCAAATCTCCTGGACGCTGCTGGAGGCTCCTGGAAGCCAAAATTTCCAGAAGGTTTCTAATGTGTGAAGCCTGGATCCTCCATCATTGAATGGAGTCACAGCACCCAAACAGACATTTAGGGGGTGTGGAATGGAAGTGGAGGGGGGTTATGAAAACAAAAAGGTCTACGGAAGTAACCGCCCAGTCATTGATCTCTGAAATTTTGCAACTGTGACTCAAAGGGGTTGTCCAAGACTTCAATATTGTTGAGAGGTCCTCAAGATCAGATGGTGGGATCCAGCTTGTGGCACTCCCGTGAAAGATGGAGGTACACGGTGCATGAAACCAGAACATCACAGGTCCATACATTGTGTAGTGGCTCTTCTATAGTCCCTTTGACTTCGATATCAGCCCCCAAGAACAGTCATTACCGTACATTGGGGTCATCTGGATTTATCCAATGAGTATGGTGGCCACAGGACGTAATAACAGCTGATTGGTGGAGTTGTCAGACCGCCACCGATCAGATACTAATGACCTATCCTATGGATAGGCCATTCACATCATGGTCCTGGACAACTCCTTTAAATGCATACTGTACTTGGCCAAGGGACCATGGACCCCGTCTGGCCGTACTACTTATTACTATGCCATCTTGTTTCCCGCTCTTACTTAGCACTCAACTCACAAACATAAGCAGAAATATAAGCATTACATAAAATAGATCCTTTCCATAAAAAATTATAACATTACTTTTTTTTCTACCAACAGGATCCAATAAAATTGTCTCTGATATTTTGTACTTTTTCACTAAAGCCCAAATATAGGCTACGTTAATTACCAGACTCCGCTGCCGGTACGACAGTTAATTCTGAGGCGGAATACCTTAGAGGCCTGGCGTAATGAAATAATTGCAAGTTTTGTCTTGGTTAACTTTAAATAAAAAAAAATAAAATTTGCTGGTAGCGCAGTGAGACACACGTTTTGCACGTCTACTAATTTCATAGACCTCGCTGCATGGATATGAGGAGCATATTAGATGATTTACACCCATTTTACAACCATTCGGCAAAGGAGAATAGTTCTTTTTAGTTCCACGCATTCTCCAATGCACATTATTACTATTATCCCAAAACGCATTCATGGTTCATTGACTTTTTACATTTTTTTTTTTTTAGCTTGTAGTGGCCCAGAGATACCTGGTTGACATTTTCATACCCAATGGGTTTCTGTGGTACCAAAATTCATTGGTGGATCATTGACTTTTTACTTTTTTTTTTCAACTTGGAGTGGTCCAGAGATAACTAGTGAAGGTTTTTGTACCCGATGGGCTACTGTCATTCCGAAACGCGTTAATGGTTCATTAGCTTTTTAATTTTATTTTTTTTTTAACTTGGAGAGGTCCAGACATACCTGCTGGACATTTTTGCACCTCATAGAATCATAGAATCATAGAATCATAGAATCGTAGAGTTGGAAGGGACCTCCTGGGCCATCTGGTCCAACCCCCTGCTCAAAGCAGGATTCGCTAAATCATCCCAATGGATCCACCTAATGGATTTTTGTCCTTCCGAAACGCGTTGATGGTTTATTTACTTTTTACATTCTTTTTTTTAAATCTCCATTCCAGTGTTTGTTTTTTTATTTCACCACTGGAGGGGTATGACTAATGTAAGTTACTTGCCTCAAGTAACATACTTATCAGCCACAGTCTTCTGTTCTCGGCGCCGCTTCGGTCGTCTTCTGCTGTTTGTGATGCACCAGATTGCACCGATGTTTGCTGAGCGAACCGTAGGTCACTTCTCAATGTAAGTCTATTAGAACTAGAACAATGCGCTTTCATAAACTTATATCAAGAGCTTGTGACCATTAACTCTAACTTCTGGTCAGTCAGATGCTATGGTCAAAAGATGGAGGAACTGGACCGAAGCAGCGCTGAGAAGAGCAGAAGACTGGAGCTGCTAAGTAGTTTGGTAGGGGCATGGAATATGGATTAAAGCTCAAAGAAAAAAAAGACTGGAGTGGTGCTTTGACTTGGAGTGGCCCTGACATACCTGGCGGACGTGTTTTGTACCCAGTGGGTTTATGTCGTTCCAAAACGCGTTGAAGGTTCATTAACTTTTACATTTTTTTTAACTTGCAGACATAACTGGTGGATGTTTTTGTATCCAATGGGTTTCATTCCTTCTGAAACACCTTGATGATTCATTGACCTTTTAAAAAAAAAAAATTATCTTGGAGTGGCTAAGACGTTATGGTGGACTTTTTTGTACCCAATGAATTTTTCGCTTCTTTAGATTTGCCTTAATTTTATCTAATCAATCTACTAGCCATTTTCCCAATGATCTGGCCAACATCTTGTTTTGAGTGATGGCCAAGGATGAAAAAGATTTAATCCTGGAGTTCCAGAAAGTGACCTTACGAGGTCATCATTTTTCACTGTCACCCTATGGTGCACCATCACCAGTATTATAATTGGCGCATGGTAGGAGGAGGTCAGGGGGCTTTATTATAATTTTTGCATTAGGCCGTTGAGCTTGAAGTTAACACTCTGAATTGAACCAAAGAGTATATCTTGACATCCATGGTATGAGGTGCAACGTTACAAATATGGCCCACGTTTTGGGTTCTCAGGAGTTTTGCTCCCGGTTTCCGCAGAATCTCCTACATTCCATTCTACCAGTGAAGATACTTTACAATCTGCTCACCATTCGATCTCTTCATTGGAAATAATTTGATTTAGCGACGATGACATTCCGATTGGCCGGCGCATATACTACAATAGCCAATCAAGACGTGAGTCAACCTCGCACGCGATAGCAACCGAAATGACACATTTGAAACGGTTATAATTTGCAGACCCCGGGCGAAGATTTACGGGCACGTGGCCAAATCACACCGGATCCATCAGCGTCAGCATATTTTATGGGCCGGAGGACAGCATAAAGTGCATTTTGGAAATTGATTCTGCGGTAAACTGACTACGCTTGATGGGCAGTGACAGCCTCAGAATAATGAAGCGGTTTGATCCACTTTCCATTCATACTTTATGATACAGATTTTATTTAGCTGCAATGTTGTTGTCATAGATAAACTGCAGAATTTCAACTGCAATGCTGGAATGGATCCTTACATCGCCTCAATGAGTAACATTATCAAAGCCAATAGGTTTTAAAAGGGTAAAAGAAAAATAGAAAAACGCTCTCTATGGGTTGAGGAGAATATGTCCTTCCCAGACAATCTTTTGTACTAAGAATGGATTGGTCATGTCAAGATCCAATACAGTAGATTCTTCTTTCTCCCAATATCTGCTGTCAGGACACAGTCAGGAGGACACCCCCAAACACACATCTTATATGTATGGCTACCTAAACTTAGCTGAAGGTCAGGAAGTTCTTGAAGGACCACAGTTACCCCAATATCTCACTTTCCCATAATCTATGTCATACCCCAGTGTCATGACCTGAATGTAAAGGGTCTTAGTGTAGTAGGTTGGTTCACCTTGGGTGGTGTGACCCCACATTTGGTTCCCTCTCTCTATGGACAATGTAATGTTAGTAAATAGGGTAGGAGAAACTACCTCAATGATCTCACCAGACATCTCCAAGGATGAATATACCATAGGCACAGACAATTGAGCTGCTATATTGCCTTTGAAGAGAGGGAGTCCAGCTTAGGACCGTCCTTTCCTTTTTGACACCAGGTCAAGGTTTGCCATTAATTAATGGCCAAATGTTGCTTTGACCAATAGCCATTCCTTCCAACCCAACCATATAAATGCATACAGATGTGTTGTTAAAGAGGAAAGGGGTGTAAGATCCACCAGACACTTCTAGTGGCAACTTATCTACTTAAGAACAAAAGGATCTTAAAAGTTGAAGGCCCACATACACCACTCTTTGCCCTTCCGATATCTGGCGTCTGCCAAAATCTTTATATTCTGCTGATTCATCTGAGGTGTATAAATCATGGATAGATCAAATACTATTCCCTTGTGGCAAAACCTACTTGGCACTAAAAAGAAGTACAATTCTAGTACTTGTTATGGGGGCCCTTCTCTTCTATATACCCTACAGCCCATCTCAGCTATTAAGTGTGTGTGGGGGGGTGAAAACAACTTTTTGGCCCTATTCCAGTCTCAAGATGAGGAGTCATGGTGTGAACCAGAATGGGATGCTAATCAACAGAACAAGAAGACCATCTTTAATCCTTACCCATTTCTGGTGATCCCTCTATAACCATACATGCTGAGCTTGGCCATGCGTACACGTGTTCTTAGTGGTAAAAGAGATGTACGGTCAACCAGACACCTCTGTCTGCTTATGTCTTTATGAACAAAACGTCAGATTAAAATTCAACATTTAAGACTCTTCCTCCTGTACCCGAAATCTGTGGAGAACTGGAACACCACTCTATATATTAGATTGGTCCCACCAGAAGCATAGTTAGGCCAACATTAATCTTATTTTGCCACCGTAAGGGCTATGAAAAGAACGTGTAAAAGACAACAAGACCATGCTCTACTATCGTAGGTGGTAAAGCCTACCTAACATCTAGAAGAAGTTCAAATCTGCAAAAATTGACACCAAAAAAGAGAACAGTTCAGGTCCATGTCATGGGGCCCCGTCTCTTCGATGTACACTACCACCAATCTTTTCTGGAAGGGGCAAAAAGTCACTGGCCTACTTTTACTCCCAAGATGAGGAGGATTGGTGGAACAAAAATGGGGAGAAGGATGTGAACCAACATAAAAAGAAGACCACTTTTTGATCCCTGACATATATTTTAGATACCTGTTGGCCAAATGTGGGTTTGATCAACAGCTATTCCTTGAGGCAATGTCAAAAACATTCATGCTCAGCTTCGCTATGAGTACATGTGTTTTTTATTGGGAGAGGCGCTGAAGCTCCACCAGAAACCTGTGACTCTTTTTTTTCCTCATACATCTGCCATCAGTGGAGAATAGGAACATATACATCAGATTGGTCCCACCAAAATTGTTGCGTTCAGCCAACATTAATTGAATGTGTTCCGTAAACTTAAAAGCCATGATTTGGAAAGAACACGGAGAAGGTAACAAACACCATGAAAAACCTGGCACCAAAAAGGAGAACAGTTCTTGTATTCATCATGGAGGCCCCTCTCTTGGATGTACACTACCACTAATCTTTACTGGAGTGGTCAAACAAGTTATATTCCCTCTTTCAACCCCAAAATAAAGAGATACACTGATGACCAAACTCGCAACAGTGTTTTAAACTTTTGACTTTCGAGGAGCAGCTTTAAAACTTTTGACTTTTGAGGAGCAGCCGTGAAGATTTCTCAAGAAAAGAGAAACAGCATCATCCAGCTCATTGATAGTGGTCTCTCGGCCAAGAAAATTGTCAATCATGTAAGTGCCATGACAGTTGGAAGAATACGAAATGAAATCTGTACATCTATTCAAAAGCCAAGAGGTGGACGTCCAGGAAAAATATTGGAGTCAACAAGTTGGCTCATCCCAAGGTCTATCAGTGGTGGCGCAACAAACACGGCAGTGAAGGTGGCTCGTTTGTTTCTAATAGTGAGATAGATCACAGACGTCCATGCAAGCACTGTGCAAAGACACCTCTATCTACTTATGTCTGTATGAACAAAATCATCAGATGAAGTTGAATTTCAGCATCCATGACTCTTTTTTTCCATCCTACATCTGCCATCGGTGGAGAATGCCAGATTGGTCCCACCAAAATTGTTGTGTTTGGCCAACATTAATCTAATGTGTTTCGCCAACTTTAGAACCGTGATGTGAGAAGAACAAGGACAATATAATATACACCATAACTTTCTATCCAGGGTGACTAAATGTGGCATAAAAATGAGAACACTTCCGTTACTTGTCATGAGGCCCCCTCTTTTCGACATGCACTACCACCCATCTCTGTCGGAGGGGTCAAACAAGTTCAAAGCCCAAGATGAGGAGATATGGTGTGATCCAAAATGGAGTGGAGGAAGACCCCCTTTCTTCCAAGTACACTACCATCCATCTCTACCAGAGCAGTCAAACAAGTGCCAAGCCCAAGATGAGAAGATATGGTGTGAACCGAAATGGAGTCAAGGGGGACCCAATTTCTTCTACGTACACTACCATCCATCTCTGCCAGAGGGGTCAAACAAGATCCAAAGCCACAATGAGGAGATATGGTGTGATCCAAAATGGAGTGGGGGAGGACCCCGTTTCTTCTATGTACACTACTATCCATCTCTGCCAGAGGGGTCAGACAAGTTCCAAACCCAAGACGAGGAGATATGGTGTGAACCGAAATGAAGTGGAGGGGGACCCTTTTTCTTCTACGTACACTACCAACCATCTCTGCCTGAGGGGTCAAACAAGTTCCAAGCCTATGATGAGTAGATATGATGTGAACCGGAATGAATAGGAGGGGGACCCTTTTTCTTCTACGTACACTACCATCCATTTCTCCAGAGGGGTCAAACAAGTTCCAGACCTACTTCCAGTGCCAATAAGAGGAGATATGGTGTGAACTAGAATGAGTCAGAGTGGGGCCCCTTTCTTCTACGTACACGATGACCCATCTCTGCCGGATGGTTCCTACAACTTCCAGTCTCAAGATGAGGAAATATGGTGTGAACCTAAATGGAGTGGAGGATGTAAACCAACACAAGAAGACCAACTTTTGATCCTTGCCATTGCCCCCACTTTTCCATTCCATGAAGACAACAAAGTTGTCAGAGGGTGGCTAATGTGAAGTTAATACACGGTTAACACATACTGAAATCCCCCCCCCAAACCTCCTAGAAGTTGATAAAGTGAGAATAAAATCCAATTTACTCCCTTCTTATCACCTTGACGACTGCCTGGACGAGAAAATCATTGCTCCACAATAACGTAAACTCTTTGAACTGCAGGATGACGCAGACCGGTCATCCACAATCTCATCTGTTACCGCATGGCCGGCAGTGGCTTACCATCACATATTAATATTGTAGCTGCAGGCTGGCTGGGAAACCGAGGGTGTTGGCGTATTCGCCTTGCTCAAATCCACAGCGACACGCACTGTTTCACGATGCTGCTAATTACTAAGGAAATGGCATTCCCAGCTGACAGTACGTGCGGAGACTCTTTGATAGCTCTACTTAACATACAGAATGGATTTTCCATGAGGCTTTTAACTATAGCACCCTGTTACCGTTAAAAAAAAATAAAAAACGGTATATATCAAAGTGTCGGTATCATCTATTTCAGCTAATGAACTTTTATAAGATAAATGTAGAAAAAAGAGAATCTGCAAAAAAAAAAAAAAAAGATGCATTTTTAATTATCCCGCAAGGTCATTTCCTTCTTCAAAGTTATAGCGGAGGCATTTCATGTTTCCAAAGGGGGTGCGATCCAATTTCACAAACATTTTAGTTGAAAAATACAACTGGTCTAAAGGAGAAAAGTCTCCACTGAATCTAACGCTAAAGTAGGCAAAAGTTCAATTGGTGAAAATTCTAGGGACGCAAAAGTTCATGAACCCTAAGAAAACGTGAATCGCGTCGCTTTAAGGTCCGAAATTCTATGGTAATTAATCGGAGCTGGTTTGTTAGATGCGGAACTCCAGATCCCCTGCAAAAGATAAAGAGTAAAGCAATAATATTCTAGCTCCTCCCTTTCACCACTAGAGGGCGCTAAGGAACATACTGAATAATGGGGATTTACTGAGTTCTGTGTATAAAGTTTGCAGTAAGATCCTAAGCTCCCCCTGCTGGTAGTAACAGGCAGCGGGAATGTTTATTTTTAAGGGGACCTTGTCATCAAAAAATGACCTATTGTTTTTTTTTTAATTATTTTTCATATCGCCATCTATTTTGGAATAAAAAACAATTTTTTTTATTGACCTGAAGGATTAGACTCATCTTCTTGGACAGGATACTGAATGGATCCCGTATTATTTAATGTGTATAGAGATGTAATCCTGTCTGTGTTGATAATGAGACTCCTGAAAAGTCTTCAGTACAGAAGAGCAAGTAAGAGTCTAATATAAAGCCTAGTGTTGAGTGTGAAAATTGCATCATTTCTGAATATACGCAGTATATATAAAATTACAAGAAGTATTTTTTTTTATAACTTTTGCAATTTTTTTTTTATCTATCTATCCCCTGTACGACCTCTGCTTAATTACACTGCTACATAGAGTCTCACCGTACAGCTACTCGGTCTAGGCTCCGTTTGACCTGCACATACTCCCCAGGCGCTCCATGCGGCTCCAGCCACACACTTAACTAACTTCCAGTATCACGGCTCATTTTATAGCTCTGCAACCAGTTTATGTAACAACAATGACACCTATTAGCCACAAATAACATTGCGGTTGTACATTCGACGTGTTCTAGAATACGTTCAGTGTGCAATCTAGAGCCCAGTATGGCACAATATACATAAACGGAACTGCATGGATAAAAAATACGGAACACAAAACGCTTCTTTTAAACTAATCTAGCTTCTCAAAAAAAAAATTGTCGTCACTTTTTTAATATAGTTGTGCCCCGATATTGACAAAACAGTACTTTTAACAAACGAGCTACGAATTAATTGAAACGTGACTCCACGTCTAGACTCCCCGGTACGTGCGCTTTACCTCCTCTTTGTCTCCGCCAAATCCTATGCTTGTAGATTTCATTGTTTTCCTGCCAGGTAACTAAAAGTACAGGTCAAGACTGGAGACGTCCCTTACAAATCCAAACAACACAAAGCACACAACTACAAAGCATGGGAATGTTTAAACTGACGTGACTAAGAGGGGAACTATGTCTCCCGAAGTCGCTACAACATTCTTCTTTTTTTTGTTTTTACTGTCGCCAGATGACAGGCACAAAAGCTTTTTACATTTTCAATAAATAAGAAAAAAAAACGTTATTTATAAGCGAGCCCCTTCATCCCCCGACAAGCAGGTGCTCGAATAATGAAAAAAAATAAACAGGAGCGTAAGAAAAAAAATAATCGAGATGAAATCCGTACTAACAGCAAACAATGTCCAAAAAAAAATCATCTCCGAGTTTCAGAATGTAAATTTATACAAGATGTTCAAGGTTTTCCCCCGAGATCGCAAATTGGGTAAACTTTATTATTTCCTACTTATCCGTCATTAAAAGTGATAATCGGCCTCATGTTGGGTCCCTAAAATTGGATCTGACTTCGAACAAAAAGCCGTTTCGACAAAGCCGGCGGAGCAGTAATCATGGTCCTACTAGAACGTCTTCTAGTTTCATCCGACAGACGTGAAAATCGGTGAAAATTGTTGGTGCGAAAGATCAGATACATTCTGAAGATTTATTACAAATTACTATATATTATATGGAAGCGCTCGTCATAGTCCCACTTGACACTCGCAAGTCCTGATTTCCACCGGTGGCTTTTTTATCAATATTTTCAAACAGGGATTCAAAAGATTCCGGAGTGCGGTATGCAAATATTTTTCCATAACCATACCCCTTTTTTTTAGATGCTACCGCATTTGCCTGACTCCTATTTGTATGTTTGGCTGCCAGGGCTCTGTCCGATAATGGAGTATTCAGGAAGTCTCCTTGGAACGTTGCTTTCCGAGAGGCTTCTGAGGTGCCCTGCATAGCTATAGGGCTTACAGGAAAGCTATATTCAGAAAATGACCTATTGTTTAAATCAGGGAGATTTTTACTTGTAATTTTTTTAATGTTTTAAATTTTAATTTTTCATACAACAGGACCTCTATTACCTGTCTGCGGCCTCATGGACTTCTGCTACCTGTTCCCAGTCACCTGCAGTCTCCAGGACCTCAGGTACCTATTTCTTGTATCCTTTCCGCCTGTGGTCTCCATGACCTCTGCTACCTGTTCCCGGTCTCCTGTCCGCCTGCAATCTCCAAGACCTCAGCTAAATATTCCTCCTCTCCTGTCCGCCTGCGGTCTCCATGACCTCTGCACCTGTCTGTGGTCTCCTTGACCTCTGCTACCTGTTCTCTGTCTCCTGACCGCCTGCAATCTCCAGGACCTCAGCTACATATTCCTCCTCTCCTGTCCGCCTGCGGTCTCCAGGACCTCTGCACCTGTCTGTGGTCTCCATGACCTCTGCTACCTGTTCTCTGTCTCCTGACCGCCTGCAATCTCCAGGACCTCAGCTACGTATTTCTCCTCTCCTGTCCGTCTGCGGTCTCCAGGACCTCTGCACCTGTCTGTGGTCTCCATGACCTCTGCTACCTGTTCCCGGTCTCCTGCCGCCTGCAATCTCCAGGTCCTCAGCTACCTATTTCTCGTCGCCTTTCCGCCTGCGGTCTCCAGGACCGCTACACCTGTCTGTGGTCTCCATGACCTCTGCTACCTGTTCCCTGTCTCTTGCCTGTGGTCTCCAGGACCTCAGCTACATATTCCTCGTCTCCTGTCCGCCTGCGGTCTCCAGGACCTCTACACTTGTCTGCAGTGTCCATGACCTCTGCCACCCGCTTCCTGGTCTCCTGTACATCTGCTACCTGTTTCCCACGTGCCTCACCTGCCTGCTGCACTGACCGCCATGGCCAGTGTGCCCTCCCTGACCATCGGCTTTGAGGATCCACCTCACCAGATGAGCCTCCACTGACAGGTGTGAATATTGCAAGATTTCTATTTTTTATTTTTAATACGGATTGTGATTATGTAAAAAAATATATAATAAACTAAAAAAAAAAAACTGTCCCCCTCCCCCACCAATAAAATAACAAAATACATTTAGAACATATTCTGATTATAAGATGATAGCTTCTTCTCTTTGAAGGGGGTTGTATGGACTACAATTATTGATTATATCAGGAGGATAACCTACAATAAATTATAAAAACGCCATATACTGGAAATGCTCCTAATAGAGAAAAAAAAACATTAACCTCTACCGGAACTATATAAAGAGAAATGACAGGTTGCTAATCCGCATGTGCCACATGAATTGACGTTCTACTTTTTCTGAACTGAATTTTTTGTCTGCCAATATAAACAGTAATTTTCGGATATAATGAAAAGAATGAGGTCTCCATGATGTACCGTAGTCTTTTTTTTCATCTCGAAAGCAATAATACATACTGAAGTAATGTGAAAACACCACAATCTCCCATTGTGTGTCCGCCATACATGGGTAAACAGTCAATCAAAGGTACAGGCGTCAAGAAGAAATCTTTTTTTCATGCTCACAAAGCCCCAAGATAAATTAATATATTCGGGGCTTTACCAGATGAAAGCACTGGGTAATGGAAGACGTGAGTAGATGGAATCCTTCAGACAATCTAGATAACACTGGATTAGTAGAGTTCCTATGTGACCGGGTTCTCCAAGTTCTAAAAACACAAGGAACAGCTGATACAAAACCCAAAAAGGGACCAAACCATAACTAGCCAAGACAATTTAACTCTAAAGGTGACCACACACATTCAATAATTGTTTGGCCAACAACTATTCTTCCTGACGAACCCAACATGAATGGCGAGAGGCTGTAGGTCATCAGACTTATCTCCATTGAGGACAAAAGATTCTTTTTAACCTGATACCAGGCAAATCAACATTTGATGGTGATCTAGTCTTGCCAAAATTGTCAGCCATGGTCTACCTTTGTCTAATGTGGTTGACCATCTCTAGTTCCACTAGAAACATTTAAACATGGTTCTACCAGCAATTAAACCACATGTCCACATATATAACGATGGTTCCACTTGGTCAAGGAAGGTTGTGAAATCATATGGTCCTGTAGGCAAAATTTTTGCCTGATGTGCCAGATGAGTCTCTTGCCTTCGGGAGGTCCAGTCAAGAGTTTTGGAGGCACCCTTTGAATAGGTTCTCCTATGGTTTCACCATACAAACAGCTAAGAAGTTGGAGGTGGTACAGGAGAAGCGATGAATGTCAGGTTACCAAGTTAAGGATAAGTCTTCACTTTCCTTTATTGGTTCTCTCGAAAGACTCATACGCTGAAATGTATCTACGTTAGGCTGGAACCCGATTTCTGAGAAGCCCAGAAATGCCAATATCTAAGTAGGATTTCCTAAGAGTGGACATTTCTGACAATTAGATAAACCTCGTTCTCTTCTTTTCTAACAGGAACAAGTTTTGAAAAATTGTTTAAAAAAAATGTAGATAAATTGTTCTAGAATGAAATTGTAAATCTGGACTCATCACTGGGTTGGAAGCGGAGAGATTCCAGTGATGAGTCCAGTGTTAATGATTAGGAAACCATTTACTATGGAACCTCTGTTGGCCTAAAACACGTCCCGGAGCTTTTTCTCCTATATAACGGTTCTTACCATAGTTTCTGAGTCATGATTTTTGCCATATCCTCATAAACGGTAACCATATAAGACAGTGTATGCTGCAGTCACATCATTATTTGCATTGTACAGCGGCTGCTGCTCAGTTTTATTTCCGGAGATGGGTGCAGCACAAAACAAAAACAGATTTCAGACCGCAAAAGTCAGGTGCCAACAGATGCTTCCTTTTTTCTTGGCATTTCTATGGTTAAGGGAGGTGAAACCACTAGAAGTGTTTTTTACAACCCTGTTCCAAGCTCTGATTCTGTGGTTGGGTTGACATGCGAGGCGCAGTTCTGACCTTGATCTGCCCTTTGACACAAGATCAAGATATCACACATTGCAATCTTTTCTGGATCCAAAATCTTCATAATTCAGAAACTAGAGACTCCTCTCCATACGATGATGCATCTTCCAGTAATATGTCATGTGAACAGGTGCGGACAACCGCGTAAGCAAAGAGGTTGACTTAACGGGAACCTATCATCAGAAAATAACCTATTGTGTTGGAGTAAAATGTACTAAAAATATATTCAAATAAAAATTGTGCAATTTTAGACTCTAACTTCCTGTCGTTTCATGGAAATGCACATGTACATTGGGAGCAATGAATAGACTCCACCCTATAGTTTTGTATTGAAGCATCTAATGAGCGTGTGCAAAGATCACTGAGAAGGGAGCAAGGGGGGTGCTGTGACATTGCCTATTGTGAATGGTGAATGCAGTGTTATCTAAGGTCTATAAAGGTGTTACCTATCATTGTAATCCTGCCTCTGATGATGAGTCTAATTCTGAAAGGACAGGAAGTACGACTTTAAAAAAAAAGTATGAATTGCAGCAGCGGAGTCTCGAACATATTATTCGAGCACGCCAAAGACACTCGGTTGGCACCGGAGCATGCTCAGATAACACCTTATCAACGTCCGCTCATCACTACTCTTCATTTCCGAGCATATAGCGGCAGGCAGCTGCTCGGCTCCCATACAACGTACATATAGCCTTTTCCACCCTGAGTTGTTATTTTAGTAATCTTTTAATTGTAGGGAGTTGTAAGGGATTAATTAGGTCCCCCAGTGTATCTAATTGCACGGAGCAGCTTCACAAGCATTGCTACCGTCTTAAATTATTGAAGAAGCCTGGATCTCAGTTTACCATTTTCCTCAGATGTCAAATGGTAATGAAGGTGGATTTCGCATTGGAAGTTACATGCCGCCCTTCTAACGGCTGGAGGCGGCAAGGAAAGGAAAAAATAAAAAAAGAAAGAAAAGAAATCATTAATTTCAGCAGCCCCTTGTATATGGGTATATATATATATTTAATAAAAAATTGACAATTACGGGCTCTGCGCAGTCTGCCACCAGCAGGTGAGGATGGTCAGATGTCTCTAATTAGCAGATAATTAACCAATCTATCCATATTTAACTGTCGCCAGGGGGTTAACGCATTGTTAGGTGGATATTACTATTTTTTCACTCTAAAATCTAGGGCAGCACTGGAGTGTATAAATATATATATATATATATATTATATACAGTATATATATATATATATATATATATATAATTTATTTATTTTACTTTTTTTCTGATTATATATAGTCATAAAAAATATATACCGTATGTACCGTATATATAAATAATCAGAAAAATATATATATACGCCAGCGTTGCCCTATATTTTATATACATACATATATACTGTATATATAGTACAGACCAAAAGTTTGGACACAACTTCTCATTCAAAGAGTTTTCTTTATTTTCATGACTATGAAAATTGTAGATTCACTCTGAAGGCATCAAAACTATGAATTAACACATGTGGAATTATATAATTCACAAAAAAGTGTGAAACAACTGAAAATATGTCTTATATTCTAGGTTCTTCAAAGTAGACACCTCTTGCTTTGATTTCTGCTTTGCACACTCTTGGCATTCTCTTGATGAGCTTCAAGAGGTAGTCACCGGAAATGGTTTTCACTTCACAGGTGTGCCCTGTCAGGTATAATAAGTGGGATTTCTTGCCTTATAAATGGGGTTGGGACCATCAGTTGTGTTGTGCAGAAGTCTGGTGGATATACAGCTGATAGTCCTACTGAATAGACTGTTAGAATTTGTATTATGGCAAGAAAAAAGCAGCTAAGTAAAGAAAAACGAGTGGCCATCATTACTTTAAGAAATGAAGGTCAGTCAGTCCGAAAAATTGGGAAAACTTTGAAAGTGTCCCCAAGTGCAGTGGCAAAAACCATCAAGCGCTACAAAGAAACTGGTTCACATGAGGACCGCCCCAGGAAAGGAAGACCAAGAGTCACCTCTGCTGCGGAGGATAAGTTCATCCGAGTCACCAGCCTCAGAAATCGCAGGTTAACAGCAGCTCAGATTAGAGACCAGGTCAATGCCACACAGAGTTCTAGCAGCAGACACATCTCTACAACAACTGTTAAGGAGACTTTGTGCAGCAGGCCTTCATGGTAAAATAGCTGCTAGGAAACCACTGCTAAGGACAGGCAACAAGCAGAAGAGACTTGTTTGGGCTAAAGAACACAAGGAATGGACATTAGACCAGTGGAAATCTCTGCTTTGGTCTGATGAGTCCAAATTTGAGATCTTTGGTTCCAACCACCGTGTCTTTGTGAGACGCAGAAAAGGTGAACGGATGGACTCTACATGCCTGGTTCCCACCGTGAAGCATGGAGGAGGAGGTGAGATGGTGTGCGGGTGCTTTGCTGGTGACACTGTTGGGGATTTATTCGAAATTGAAGGCATACTGAACCAGCATGGCTATCACAGCATCTTGCAGCGGCATGCTATTCCATCCGGTTTGCGTTTAGTTGGACCATCATTTATTTTTCAACAGGACAATGACCCCAAACACCTCCAGGCTGTGTAAGGGCTATCTGACCAAGAAGGAGAGTGATGGGGTGCTACGCCAGATGACCTGGCCTCCACAGTCACCAGACCTGAACCCAATCGAGATGGTTTGGGGTGAGCTGGACCGCAGAGTGAAGGCAAAAGGGCCAACAAGTGCTAAGCATCTCTGGGAACTCCTTCAAGACTGTTGGAAGACCATTTTCGGTGACTACCTCTTGAAGCTCATCAAGAGAATGCCAAGAGTGTGCAAAGCAGTAATCAAAGCAAAAGGTGGCTACTGTGAAGAACCTAGAATATAAGACATATTTTCAGTTGTTTCACACTTTTTTGTTAATTATATAATTCCACATGTGTTAATTCATAGTTTTGATGCCTTCAGAGTGAATCTACAATGTTCATACTCATGAAAATAAAGAAAACTCTTTGAATGAGATGTGTCCAAACTTTTGGTCTGTACTGTATACATACACTGTATATTCCATAAACCATAATGAGTCATTTTATTTTTCCCCTAGAAATCAACAGTACACATGAAAATAAGAAACTTTCTAACACATCTTATTGGAAAGATCTGCTTATCATCCATAATTTATCATTTATTCTCAGTATTTTCAATATCAATTTTCAAGTAAATTCTGTTTGCAGTGAAGACAGATTTTTCCCATTACTGAGATAGGAGATGACAGTTGGTGCTCATAAAATTTTATGGAGAAGGGAGTGGGAAGGAGGAGCAGAATGTCTTTGTCTCTAGCCCCCCCACTCCTCTCCATAGAATTTTATAAGCACCAACTGTCATCTTCTAATAATGGGGAAATCTGTCTTCACTGAATACAGATTTTACCCCATGAACTGTGAGTGAAAGGTCAGTCCGGGAGGAGAAAGAAACAGACTCCTCTGATAAGATATATGACAAAGTTTCTTATTTTGATGTGTTCTATCAAATGATGAAATAAAAATTAAACCAAAGGGCACGCTTTAAAGTTTAAGGGTGTAATAAAAGTAAGTCATCAATAGATCGGTGCTGGTCCAACAGCCGACATTCCAACTGGAGCTTATATGTAGTATGCTCTTCAGCTCCCCCTAGTGGTGGATTCTGACATTTCTTTTTTGGTCAATTTAAGGGATTTGATGCCCCAAATACAAAAAGGATGTCTTTGGAAACAGGAGAGAAGATATAATAATTTGCATCAAATATTAAAAATATATTAATTTTCCGTGCAGTAAAACGAAAAATCATCACGCTAACAATATTCTGTCACGAGATGTTTCATTAGACATTTTATGGGCGGACAACGCATTACCCTCCTTATGAATACATTAGGTTTTTGCTTTTTTTTTTAGTCTCTTGATGTCAGATTTGCTTTGTCTGTTCGACAACACCTTCTATGATTTGGGCGAGAAGCTGTCAACGCCGCTCGCACGTCCTGATGTTCTCGTCGGCCTCGGAGGATGTCACACGGGAGAACGAACTGTCATTCAAAATCTGCTACTTGTTTCTTTTTGAAGTTTAGGAAGAACCGGTCTGTTCTGTTATTGAAAACATTTGGCACAGGGAGGAAAGTCTTTATTTTACGTGAGAAGAACCTCATCAGAATTTGCGTTAGAAATTGCTAAATTATAATATATATATGTAAAAAAAACTGATAAAAAAAGAAAAATATTTATTAAAAAAACTTAAAAATCATTTTGGGCTGATTAATTTTTTAAATATATATTTCAGACCTCGGGCGTAGAATTAAATGATAAACTTATGACTTCCCACGGCCACCACTAGAGGGAGCTCCTGCCTACTGTTTTATTATTATGAACATATAGTATTCAGTAAACTCCTAAGCTCCCCCTAGTGGTGGCCGACTTTACTATTATTATTACATTTTTGTAAAAGTCCCAAATTTGTCTGGACTGCTCTGATTTTTCAGAGCAAATACTGGGAAGAAAATGAAGGCTTCCCCAGGCCAAAAAGGGGCAGTGTTTATATAAACTTACTTAAAATGGGAAAACACGCAATTTAGAGACAACAGGCATGGTTGGGGGCATTCCCAGGTCAGTCTGGGGTTAGAAGTGATCAAACGTCTCCATTATACCATCAGTAATGGTGGTAGGTATATAATACCCATCTATCACAATTATTAAACTAAAAAGTAGCTTTGTAAACGTTAGTACCCCCATAGTTTCCAAGAATGAGTAAGTAAGTGCTGTTCCTCTAGATGAAGTTAAATTGGCCAAGTATCATATTCTTTGCCCTGACAGTTTTTTTTTTAACAAGAACTGATCACTTAGGGTTAAAGAGGATCAAAAGTGTCCAGCTTTTACTCTAATTTTATTCCCTTCGCTCACCGGATTACTTAGTTGTTTGTTTTTTTTTAAATCCGCCAAACGGTTTAGGAGCTATGGGCCGTTTTTTTTTAAAGGGTGGTGCTCACAGGATCCTCGGGGGCGTGTCTGAATAACTGCCCTGTTAACCCCACCCCCTTGATAAAGATCATAAAAATTAGCACTGAAGATAAAAGCACATATCTCTGGAACCGTAAGACGGATTTTAAAAAAAACAAAAAAAACGGAATACTTGGGGGGATTAGCAGGAATAAAAGATAAGATGAAAACTTTCTACTTTTGACCTGATGACAAGTCCTTTTTAAAGAGACACTCCAGGAATGCTATACATTGTGGAATGCCTAGTATGGGCCTGCAGGAGCAGCGCACGATATAGGGATTGAAAGGTTACAAAATAGAGAATCCCTATGCCATGCACAATTTTTACCTACATGCTCCTTTAAAAAAAAAAAAGAATGATAGGGCACATTTCTTAGAAATAAAAAGTTGCATCGGTACCATATTTCTAAAGCATCTGGCACCATATTTTGCCTGCTCTTCTTTTTAGCCACTATGGAGAGTGATCTAATTTGAAAAAAAAAGTTTCTAAAGTATCTAGTGCGTGCAATATACCGTGTATTTTTTTTCCACCAGAAACACAAAACCGCCAGCCTACTTTAATACGGCCTCCGACTTCCCAGCATGTGCTTTATGCACCAGACCTACAAGTGATGTGGAGCTTGCAAACCACAGAGGCAGAATGTATGAAAGCAGAATGGCAGCACACAAACATCTACCGGATACACCTATGCAAATACTGTGGTTTTGTAATACATGCAAAAGAAAACTCCATTTCCCACGCTTCAATGTCATTCTTCTTCAGGCCCAGAGCAGCATCCAAATTAAATCTCCACCCAGATATCCTATAATTACAGACAATGCAATGAACTGCTTTAAAAGACAGACACCTTGTGCAACTTCTCCTGTTTTACTGACCCCGTTATTAGTGCCGGGGAATTTGTGATATTGCATTAGAATATAGTAATGAGTTAATGAGTGAAAGTAAAATTGAGTCACAAATCTTAATTGTCACCATGACCTCAACCACGATGTGAAGAAACATAAAGCTAAACACCAAGGGACCATTTAAAGAAGCTATCCTCTTCCTCCTCCTGCTCCTCCTCCCATCAAAGTTTTTATCCTCCTAATATATTGCACTCATCATAATATGATGCCCTTACAATTGCTCATTATGCCTTTCTACCAGCTAATTCTTCTCTTTTCTCTGCTCTATGTAGAAATAGGAAGTCTCTTCTTCCTGCATTTGTCATTCCCCACTTCAACTCCTGACCCAGCTGCTCCTTCCTCCCCCCTTGCTACAGACTTTTGCAGTGACTGATGACTTGTGCAGGGAACATTGACCTTCTGTTTCTACATAGAGCTTAGAAGGATTCAGTTAGTCAGTTTTTAATCACTCGATGCGTTGATCTAATGGAAAAGAGAAGAGTTAGCTGGGTAGAAAGGCAAAATGAGCAATTGTAAGTACACAGTGCTGTATAATATGATGACTGCAATATATTAAAAGGATACAAATTTTGATAGGAGAAAGAGGAGGAAGATGAGGAGGAAGAGGGGGAAATGGAAGAAGAGGAGGAGGAGGAAGAAGAGGAGGAGGAAGAGGGCTTCTTTAAAGTCATATTTCCAGCTGCATGGAAAGGGGGTAACCCTAATTTCCTCCACTTTGCATTGGCTATTGTCGGTTTGGCTGTCATCTGGAGGTAGGGTAACCCGGTGGTTGTTATCTTGTAGATGGAATGGCCTCAGTGAGGACCAATTTAATGCTCGATTTTGGCAGTAAGATGGTGCTCAGCGCAATACATGTTCCTGGAGGCATAAAACCACAAAGTGTGGGAGTTACCGCATGAAATGCCAGGGGAGCCTCTAATGTCAGATGAAGAGCCACAGCCACCAAGAGACAATCCGGTGGCCTTTTGGCTGACAAGTGTTGTCGGTTTCTGAAAAAGTTAGAAGCATAGTGGATCAGCAAGATGCAGAACAATTCCTATACAAAGTGACCGGTTCACCCCCATAAGCACCGGAAGCTCCAGACGATGTCGGGGGAGAGAAGGATCTGGCATATCTGTTTTCCAATGACCAATCTTTTTGTTCTTCGTAAGAATAAGCCGCCACCAGAGAAGTCTGCCAGAGTCTTTTTCATAGAGGTGGCGTTCGGCTGAGCCTAGTGTTGAAAGAGTGGGGAACAATTGCCATCACTCGAAGGATTGTTCATCCGACAGCTATCCATTGTGTATGAGGAGCTTTAACGCTGATCTTCAATTATTTCTCAAAAGCTATTGGCAAACAGAGTATTTTGAGGAGTCTTTGGTGTTGAAACTGAGCAGAAACTCTCTAAATCCTGCTCAAAAACTGCTCAATTTCCTCTTTCCGAAAACTCATCAAAAAGACTCCGTTCTCATAACCAAAGGGACGCAAAGTTTTTGGAGGTGGAAAAATCCAACGATTTTATCAAGAGGAATCCACTTCAGGAAACACTACTTTTTTATGGTTATTGTAGGAGTTTTTTTTTTCTTAAGAGTTTTTGAAGAGTTTTTTTTTGTGTGCTTTTTTCTTATCAGAGTGTTTTGCAACCTTTTGACTTGACAGTGTCAAGTCTGAAACATATCTCACGAGGAATCTGCCTCAAAACGACATGTAAACATCGTGTTTTTCTGCACTAAGATTTTCAAAACGTCTTCGGAAAAAACTCCCAACAAGCTTGCTTCCGTGATGATAACACTTACAGTGGGGAAAAAAAGTATTTAGTCAGTCAGCAATAGTGCAAGTTCCACCACTTAAAAAGATGAGAGGCGTCTGTAATTTACATCATAGGTAGACCTCAACTATGGGAGACAAACTGAGAAAAAAAAATCCAGAAAATCACATTGTCTGTTTTTTTTTCATTTTATTTGCATATTATGGTGGAAAATAAGTATTTGGTCAGAAACAAAATTTCATCTCAATACTTTGTGATATATCCTTTGTTGGCAATGACAGAGGTCAAACGTTTTCTGTAAGTCTTCACAAGGTTGCCACACACTGTTGTTGGTATGTTGGCCCATTCCTCCATGCAGATCTCCTCTAGAGCAATGATGTTTTTGGCTTTTCGCTTGGCAACACGGACTTTCAACGCCCTCCAAAGGTTTTCTATAGGGTTGAGATCTGGAGACTGGCTAGGCCACTCCAGGACCTTGAAATGCTTCTTACGAAGCCACTCCTTCATTGCCCTGGCGGTGTGCTTGGGATCATTGTCATGTTGAAAGACCCAGCCACGTTTCATCTTCAATGCCCTTGCTGATGGAAGGAGGTTTGCACTCAAAATCTCACGATACATGGCCCCATTCATTCTTTCATGTACCCGGATCAGTCGTCCTGGCCCCTTTGCAGAGAAACAGCCCCAAAGCATGATGTTTCCACCACCATGCTTTACAGTAGGTATGGTGTTTGATGGATGCAACTCAGTATTCTTTTTCCTCCAAACACGACAAGTTGTGTTTCTACCAAACAGTTCCAGTTTGGTTTCATCAGACCATAGGACATTCTCCCAAAACTCCTCTGGATCATCCAAATGCTCTCTAGCAAACTTCAGACGGGCCCGGACATGTACAGGCTTAAGCAGTGGGACACGTCTGGCACTGCAGGATCTGAGTCCATGGTGGCGTAGTGTGTTACTTATGGTAGGCCTTGTTACATTGGTCCCAGCTCTCTGCAGTTCATTCACTAGGTCCCCCCGCGTGGTTCTGGGATTTTTGCTCACCGTTCTTGTGATCATTCTGACCCCACGGGGTGGGATTTTGCGTGGAGCACCAGATCGAGGGAGATTATCAGTGGTCTTGTATGTCTTCCATTTTCTAATTATTGCTTCCACAGTTGATTTCTTCACTCCAAGCTGGTTGGCTATTGCAGATTCAGTCTTCCCAGCCTGGTGCAGGGCTACAATTTTGTTTCTGGTGTCCCTTGACAGCTCTTTGGTCTTCACCATAGTGGAGTTTGGAGTCAGACTGTTTGAGGGTGTGCACAGGTGTCTTTTTATACTGATAACAAGTTTAAACAGGTGCCATTACTACAGGTAATGAGTGGAGGAAAGAGGAGACTCTTAAAGAAGAAGTTACAGGTCTGTGAGAGCCAGAAATCTTGATTGCTTGTTTCTGACCAAATACTTATTTTCCACCATAATATGCAAATAAAATGAAAAAAAAACAGACAATGTGATTTTCTGGATTTTTTTTTCTCAGTTTGTCTCCCATAGTTGAGGTCTACCTATGATGTAAATTACAGACGCCTCTCATCTTTTTAAGTGGTGGAACTTGCACTATTGCTGACTGACTAAATACTTTTTTTCCCCACTGTATACTGTAAAAATAAAGGAAAATAATCCCAAAATGAGCGTTTGTCAATCTGTAATCCATACCAGTTCATAGAAATTCAGAAATTTATCGCTCAATTCCAAAATCCCAATAAAAATGTTCTTGAGCTTTTCGTAGAGATGCAAACAGATGAATAAATATCCAGGCATGGAATGTGCAGCTTTCCACTCTGTAAAGGATCGTTCATGTCTGAACACGACATTTATTCTGGAGTCTGATGAACAATTCCCAATTAGCTGGAGAAAAGATGGAATAATTGCAGAAAACACCCACATAATGACTACGAGTGCACGAGTTATTAAAGGAATGCAAGCGAACTGTAAGATATGTCTATATCATTATATTAGAGAGCGTTCGTTTTCTATTACAAGAGCTTATTAACTCCTGTGGTTCCCTTAAAGGGGTTTTTAAAAAAAGAGGGTCCTAAACGACTGCAGTCATGCAAAATTATAATGCCAGATAATACCCGGGTCTACAGTCTCATTGTCAAGGCTACACAAACAACTACTACATCACTGCTGCATCCAATCCCTGAGCTAACTTTTTTTGCTTTATAATAAGTGTCCAGATTTTGACCTCATTTTATTCCCCCAGCTCCCACGAGTATGTCGTTTTTTGTTTATTTAAAATCCGCCTCACGGTTCCAGAGATATGGGCCTTTTTATTTAATGTGTGGCTAACAGGAATCCTCGGGGGCGTGTCTTTAGACTACTCTGCATAATGTGTGAGCCACGTCCCCTTAGTGAAAACGATAAAAGTCAGTGCTAGATAAAAAAGCCCATATCTCGGGAACCGTGAGGCGGATTTTAATAAAACAAATAATGGAATACTCAAGGGAGCGTGGAGGATAACATAAGAGCAAAAATTGGACGCTTTTAAACTGGTGACCTGTCCTCCTTAAAGGACTTTTTAAACCAAATAGTGATGAATAATTGTTAATAGGATTGTTGTATCCCAATACAGTTTCTATATTGGTGTCAGGACATCCCATGATTGTAGGAGGGGATATGCTTCCAACAACAAGGTTACATAAACGAAGTGATAAGCCAACAAAAGACTCTTTACATTTACTTCTAAGGGAGTTAAAATGAAAATAGCCTTATCTCCCCCCCCCAAAAAAAAAACAGGGACCCTGTTTCTAATTTGGTGCTGGTCCCCGAGGCTAAATAAATCCACGTCTACTCAAAATCTTTACATGCCCCCCCCCAAAAAAAATAATAATACAAAAAAATATAAAAACATATGGTCATATAAAAGGAATGAAAAATACAAACATAATTTTTATCTAAACCACAAACTAATTACCGTATATAAATGGAACATCAAACCGCTCGTGTGAAAAGAAAGTGGCAAACATTTCCCAGCTTCTAGAAAATAATTAACACCTTTGCAAATGACATAAAAAGTTAAATATTTTGTCTTCCTCGAAGACTAAACGATCAGGCATGTTGAAATCCAGCTGCCTGATCATTCTGTTTCTCAACATCTCCAATTTGTAGATATGAGCAGATCAATTTGTAGGACATTGGTCCAGTGGCCTCGTCAGTATTCTGTGGCTGCCAAATGGGTGCCCTACGGGCCACTTCTTACCAGCCGTCATCCTCGGCTCCTCTTTTGATTAACTGGCCTGGCATGATGTCATCGTTGTGGGATAAAGCAGACACAAATTCGCGCCAAGCCAGATGGACCCCATGGTCTAGACTGGGATTGCTCTTCCCTATCCATTAGTGGATTAATGAAAGACCCCCATACACGGTAGATGAAGAAGCAGCAGCTCTGCTGAAATCGTCATGTTTCGCCAGCATTCAATTAATGTACATAGACACCTTTAGGCTCCAGACTAAAGGATTCGGCTACAAAAAAAAGTCCAGAAAAAGCCCTGTGTCCAACTGACATCTTCATCTCACATATCTACAGTTCTGAGGGCCTCCAGAAAAATGTACATGCTCACATATTGATAGAAGCATGGACATAATCAGTTGAATAACAGATAAGGTAGGAGCCCCTGAAAAAGACATCTGGGCGAAACCTGAAACTTTTTTGGGGAAAAAAAGAGAAAGCTATAATGCTGAAATAATAGAGCTCTGCTGTGGTAAAATGCCACCATTCAGTGGCAAATAGCAATGACCACAGCATGCTGCCACATAGTCAAATAAAACTGTCTAAAATATTCAAAATTTCATATCACTGGTAAAATATAACAAAAAAAACCCCCTAATTTTACAGGCTACAGAAACTTAAAGGAGGTATTCCCATCTCCAAGATCTTATCCTAATATGTATTAGACGAAATAATAGTAATATTAGCAATCACCTCCAATTAGAAATGTAGTATCGTTTTTCTGATTTGCAATGTCTCTTTCCTCATGTGCAGGTATTGCAGAACCTTAGGTATCCATGGTTACAACTACTCGCAACTAGCTAACTGTCATTATATGAGTGGTCGTAACCATGGATACTTAAGGTCCTACAATGCCTGCACATGAGGAAAGAGACATAGCTAATCAAAAAAACTATACTACATTTCTAATTGGAGATAATTGCTAATATTATTATTATTATTCCACCTGCTACATATTGGGATAGTATCTTTGAGATGGAAATGCCCCTTTAAATGTCTCATCACTAGTAGGGAAATTCTGAGAATTTGTGGGGTGTCTGAGAGTTCCCACCGCTGGGACCACCAATTGTTAGAAAAGACTCTTAGGGCCCTCTTTATGTTTAAGAAAGGCACACACAACTCTATAAGAGTTTTAGAAAAACATATATATAAAGAAGAAAAAATTAAGATTTACTTCCCCATAATAAAACGTCCATTTTGTGGCTCACATTTCCCATAAAACTAGATAATTTACCATAATGTGAACAGTTTCGCACATTTTTGATCCATTTACTGGAAATAAAAAAAAGCTCTTTAGATTCCAGATAAATGTCACGATGACACGACAACAATCAAAAAAAGGAAATAAGCGAAACATTTCAAGCAAATTCTACAAAACTAAATTGACGGAATTTTCAGTTCAGTTGGTTCTGAATCATTTTGATATCAGGTGTTCGTAAAATATCGTACCAGATGGTAATTACATTTACAATGGTGCTCGAAAGTTTGTGAACCCTTCTGAAATGTCCATATTTTGACATAAATTTGACCTAAAAGTCCTATAAGTAGAGAACCAAATCAAAGAAATGAGTGAAAAATATGTGTCCTCATTATGGGCCCATGATGTATGAATTAATAATACTGCGCTATGGGACCTTAATCTACAGATATCTGTCTTTGATTTTACATGAAGCCCCACTTTGACATTGCTTCTATGGAAGGACTTGGTCCTCATGGACTGAGGCTTGAAGCAAAATCTCCAACAGGTCTCCTAACTAACACACCTTTAGGCTAAAGGGCCCAGGTGTGATTACAACCCAGCACCCACCATAGTTACGTCCCTGCTCATGGAGAGACCATATAGCAACACAAGTGCTCATGGGGTGGCAATATTGTGGTGTAATTAGACCCGTACGTAAATGCACAGTGAAGGGAGACTAAGTACAACACAAAGGGATAAGGAAAAAGGAACCAAACACTATGGAAGGGGGGAGTGAAGACCCCTAGACAGATCTAACATCACCTTGTCTGCCCTATCGTCCCTATATAGGTTCCGCACTTATCGCCGAGCAGGATCTCTAATCCCTGCCTGACCCTGGCGATAAGCCCTGCATCGGGAAGGACAGGATGAGCGCTAGTCAATCATCACTACAACTAAAGACAGGATAAACAAAACAAGGCAGACACTTAGCATGAGTAGACTCGGAGAGAAACACGGACGTTTTCCAAACACCAGAGAGGACGCTAGCAGCCTGCTACAGCTCCAAGCCTCGCCTCAACAGAGAAGTGCAAATAGAAAATAGCACCCACATCTCCCAGAAGAAAGTTGGTAGTTATAAACACCCAGATCCAGGTGACACCATTACGGCCGGGGGAGGTGGTCACTAGTCTGCAAGGCCGACCCCTGAGACCTTCTGCAGCCAGATGCAGTGCAACTGTCTGCAGCTTCTGACACACCCATGACAGTAAGTCCATGCAATGCACCACATACATACTTGTCAATTCTCCTGAAGCGTCACAAGATAATGGGACTCCTAAAAAAATCAACTAATTTCACGGGCCCCTTTGACCCTGCCTGAAACCACCTGGAAAACAGCTATTATGGCAGGCTTTTCATTCGAGGAACCATGTGTGGGGGGACTTATGCCCTCATCCATGTGTTATGATCCAAGTGAGGGCCATGATGGACAGACCAGTTGTGGGTCTCCTGACCCAAACTTGAGAGCCTCGTAGGCGTACATAGGGCTGTGAAGTTTGGAATCAGGAGACTCGTGACCGGTCAGGCAATGTCGGACCATGATACAAGGATGTATGAATGTGGCATTAAGGGGCCAAAATTTGTCAGCATCGTGTATCATAAACACGTGCCTCAAAAATCAGCACTTAAATTCCGTGTGATAATGCGTGAATACTAATGATGAAAACTCTAAGCAAAAGATAAATTCACTCTTAGTTTTATTTGTATGGCAGAAAGTGGTGCCTACGAGAGGAAACCTATTTTTTCCTAGAAATTTACCTTGATAATAAGGGATATGTTGAAGCATGCCACAATTTCATTCCAAGAGATCCTGACAGTAAAATCAAGATTAGAATTCTGTGCCACATAACAAAACGAAAAAGAAAGAACACATACACGAAAAAAACAAGACTACTGAAGCTCTGTTTTCAGGATCTGTAGAATTCCTGGGTCACCAGAAGACTCGTTTACTATGCTCGTTGTCATTTTACTTCTAAGAATACTACGAATATAGCTTATAGCTATAGATTTTACGCAGGATACTGACGCGTTCTAGATTCCTCCTGAGTTTATCGTGGCGATTCTCTGCTGTTTTGACAGGTGGGTCTCATTTTTGAGAGCAATATTTTCTCAGTGTCCGTGTTTAGATTTCAGAAAATAGTTTCATAACTGATTTTTTTTTCTTCTAAAAATATTTATGTAACACATGGAAATCGCTGGATCTGAAGTGAGGAGGTGGACTTCATTGTGTGAGGGCAAGGGCAATAAAATTGCCTCCTTTACTTTTTTATTCTGCAATCCCTTAATCAATGTTTTCGGAAAAAAATAATGCATCTCCCAGATAAAACTATGACTCCAACTAGTTGTAGTATCAAAAAATCAGGAGAACCAAAGGTTGGAGGACACAAGCCTAAGATAGAACCTGATCTACGGTGCCATAGCCATTTTAAAAACTTCATTTTCGGAACTTTGTTCCACAATCTTAATGACAAAGGTGATGAGTAGGACACTCTTAAATATTTAATAACAGTTGTGTGTCCACCATGATTGACCATGAAGAATTATGAAAAAATCTTCCATGTAGTTTAGGCCAGTAAGGTAATATTGATTCATCAAGTCTTTTTAAGGTGTAGGCCACAATGTTGACTTCATAAACGTATGTACCAACTGTGGTGGTATGCTCCAATACTATAGTCTACTTCACAGAAACTAATGGGTTACTAGATAATGAAATAATGTCTCGTAGATTGGCCCAACATTGCCCTATCTGGATTATCCATTTGATCCCATGTCATCTACACTCTATGAAAGCACCAACCAATTCAAAAATGATGTCCCATCATGGCCATAGGTTGCAAAAGATGAAATTAGTAAAGACCTTTGGGGTGAACCTGAAGCACCTACACATTAGAAAAATGGTAGGCCACCGGCCAACATTTCAGACGGAGGTCTTCTCATAAAGAACAGGAATGCTCAGCCAAAGGAGCGCTCCTGTTTATGGGTGTCAGCTGAGATAATTGTTGGTCAAGATAGCTGTTGGCCGAATGATCAGCCGAAACATCATTTGTCCAACAGCCATCTATGGCCAGCTATAGGTCAACACCTCAACAAAACCAATTGTTGGTGAGATATCTGAGCTGTAAGTACCTCCAACTACCTACACAACATAAATTGGCCCATCAACAGCAGGTCTGGACTATTTTAAAAATTTAATTCTATGCCGGTTTCTAATTCAACAATGTAAGATTGCAAGAATTTCACATAGAAATGAAAACTCTCCCAGATGGATTCTCATTTATATATGATATGCTCTTAGCTACAGAGATGACGTACACACCTTCTACGGCAGATGGAGTTGACATCATCACCAACCATAACGGGATCATGTAGTGTTAGGGTGTGACCGTGAACCTAACCATAATCATGCATTAATGCCTCACTCGGGACCACACTGTGGTTAGCTGGCCGCTCAGAATAACATAGATCATTGCCTTTGTCTTCACATGTAAAGTTGATAAATTATTTTTTTGGGTCATGATTCTAGAAATAATACAAAGTGCAACAAAAACGGAAATGTGAGTGTCCGGAATGCTAACTTATACTATATCCTATAATGTTTTTTCCAAAAACCTAATCTTTTTGTAGGCCAACTAGGGAAGTACCTATGAAATTAGTAAAGACCTTTGGGGTGAACCTGAAGCCCCTACACATTACAAAAATGATAGGCCACCGGCCAACATTTCAGACGGAGGCATTCTCATAAAGAACAGGAATGCTCGGCCAAAGGAGCTTTGGTTATCTATGTACCTAAGCTTTAATATTTAGGTATTGTGGACAAAGGACCTATATTTGTAGGTTAAAGGGACATTCCTACACAGGATCCTTGGGTTAGGGGGTTTCCGCTTGGCTGTTTCCATTACTCCCATAATGTTTGAATAAAGGAGTAGCACTCAGGCTTGACCGTCACTCCATTCAACAACTAATGAATCCCCATTCTAGTGATCGTGGAGATCAATCAGAGACTGATGTGAACATGCTCTGTGCTATGTGCAGAGGTCACTGCACAGGGAGGCAGAACTGAGTCCTCCTCATCATCTTGGGTGAGCTATTTGTCTCCAGGTTTACAACAGAGTTGTCTTTCACTGTATTTCTGCCCTCTGATGAGGATTTAAGGACTGATGATCGTGCCCCCCCCAGGGTATGCAATACATCCTGAAAAGTGGTCTCTATATTGGAAAAGCTATTGGACAAACGATGGTTCGGCCGGCAGCTATCTAGCCAGACTCTCGCATATATCTCACATCCGTCTCTACCAGGGAGACGATGCCAGACTCGGCTGGCAACTTATCTTGACAAGAACAGAAGGATTTGTAGTCTGAATTGGGATTTCCAAATTTTTATGTCCCCAACAATATCTGTTGGCAACTGGCTGGGGACCCGCAAACGCATTAGACTGTCGGCTGAACACATCTACATCAATGGGTTTGGCCGGTGTAGGTGTTAGCCTAAAATTTTGGCTAAGAGGACAGAAAAAAATACAGTGTTTCTGGATCCATAAAGTCTCAAAAGCTTTCCTGTCCAAAGACAGTGTATCCACTACACTATCGGCCTAAAACAGCATCTGTAGTCCGCCCCCAAAAATTTACATTGGGGTTGGGAAAAATCTTGAATTCCTACCTTGTGTGCTTTTTTCTAGGACTTTCTGAATATCCTACCAACATAATACCCACACATTACGCTTTGTCGATTTGGGTGAAGAACCCCTTTAGAATCTTTCGAAACGCAACTACTTTTAGAGTTCTTTTAGAAAAGTCAAAAAAAGTCAAAAATACTTAAAAGTTTGTTTAATGGACTACAAAATTTGAAACGATTTCCATACACTCGTGCGATGAATACAGTTCTTAAATTATTGACTAAGTTCCTGTGGTGCAGTTTAGTGGAAATGTTTTCTCATCACTGAAAGTCATTTGAAGACTTGACATCCATTTATGCTCGTGAACAATTAGGACACGGAAAAGAATTTGAGATTTATGTCTCAGATTGATTAATCTGCTGCTTCGTTCTAGTTATGGAAAAGATAATTATTATCAGATGCTAATGTTGCAGACAGTAATCCTGTACGGGCTCCAGTCTTTTTACAAAATAAGCGTCATGTACAGATTGACAAAAAATTGATGAAAAAACCCACAACATTAAAAAATTGTGCAAAATTATATATGTCACATCACTGATCAATTATGGATACAAAAAGTACTGGAATGAAATGCTAGGGGCCCAACATACAGTACATGCACACTAGACTTATCATCAATAAGATCTAATTGTTTAATAACTTATTCAGACAAGCCCCTATAGGGAGGTGACTGACCCCAAATTCACCTCCAAATAGGGTTATGATAGACCTTTGAGGCTCTGTTGATTTAAAGGGGACCGTTACAAGTTCAAAAGTGGCCAGTTTTTGCTCTTATTTTATTCCCGCTGTTCCCCTGAGTATTCCTTTTTTTGTTTTGTTTAAATCCGCCATACGGTTCTAGAGATATGGGCCTTTTTATTTACCGTAATTGCAGCCCCGATCCAGAGGCTGGCAGCTGACATCGGCGCTCATGGCACCGCCCATGAAGGATGAGGGGCATATGGGGACCTGAATGAAGGACACATGGGTACTAGGAAGAGAGACAAATGGGAACCGGGATGGATGACATATGGGGCCAAGGATGAAAGACATGAGGACCAAAATGGGGGGCATATGGAGATCAGGATGGGGTACATTATTACATAAAGCGGTCAAGATGGGGAGATTATTACAGCAAGGGGCCCAGGATGGGGACATTAAATAAAGGGGCCAGGATGAGGGACATTATTAAAGAAAGAAGTCCAAGATGGGGAACATTATTACAGAAGGGGGCCAGGACTGAAGAAATTGTAACAGGATGGGGGACAATATTACAGGAAGGGGCTAGGATGGGTGGTGTAATTACTGTATGGAGGCCAGAGTGAGGAACATATATTTTTGCTTTATGATGTCAAGCATAATTACTTTAGGGGCCAAATAGGGGACATTATTACTGCTGTAATATAATTTACTTTTGAAGATAGTTTTCCAGTCAGTCACTATGTGGTGGTAATACGTGGTCAGGTCATGATGTGGCAGTATTTGTCCTTTGTATGTGGTATTATTAGGTTACTAAGGGGTGGTAATATATAGTCCAATCAGGGTGTGGTGGTATTTATCCCATGTATGTGGTATTTTTCAGTCACTATGTGGTGGTAATATATGGTCAGGTCATGGTGTGGTGGTATTTATCCCTAATAAGTAGTATTATGTGGTGATAATGTATGGTTTGGTCATGTTACGGTGTTATTTGTCACTTGTAGGTGGTATTATTTGGTCACTATGTGGTGGTAATATACGGTTTGGCCGTGTCATGGCAGTATTTCACACATATTTGGCATGTGATTGCTAAGTCCAGAGATTAGTTGGTTTCTCGTCATTTCCTATTTGAGCAATGTTCCTTTAGTAATAATTTTAAAAACTAACAGAAAATCCTTTAATACTATTCACCATAGAAAGAAGTAACTGACAATGATTGGAAGAACGTCTGATTTGGCTCGGCAAACTGAGAAGCCGACGAAAAAACTAAGGTTCAAGGGTTCGAACCCAGGAGCATGGCAATAACTCAGAATTTCATGAAGGATTGGGTGAGAAAACCGGTCTACTACACTGGAAAACTGTTTTGTATCAGGATCCTTGGCATCTTTAGGGGGCCAGTCCAATCCCAGATACAGCTACAGCTGGTGACACCTTCCAAAAGGT
This sequence comes from Dendrobates tinctorius, assembly GCF_039654945.1. Classification (NCBI taxonomy): domain Eukaryota; kingdom Metazoa; phylum Chordata; class Amphibia; order Anura; family Dendrobatidae; genus Dendrobates; species Dendrobates tinctorius. The sequence continues at coordinate 18,974,775 of NW_027361688.1, forward strand.
CCTTGTTTCCACCAGTACTGTAGGATAATGTGATATCATGAGCTTTTAAAGCTTTCCAAGAAAAATGGCACAGTGCAGAATAGAGCTAAAATAACAACCTACATATGTACAAAAGAAAATGCTTCTAGAGAAGCGTCAAGACCGATAGTGTGACAGCCACATTACATTTTACATAAAGAGATCCATGGTATGGCTGAGAAGCTCGCAGACTTCATAATTTGTTCACTCCCGGATTCCCAGGTGCAGTCGTTGGCAAGCTTGTCAGGTTAGGGAATCGTTAATGTTTTTTAAAGGGATGTAAAACCTAAAAAAGAATTAGGGAAAAAAAAGAAATAGTATAAAAATCTATATACAGTACTTGTCTGCCAGTAAGACATTCTGCAGGCGACTTAAAGAGATGGGCAGAAATCTGGCAAAGAACATAGAAGGCCATTAACTTCTGATCTCATGATCGATTTAGGTGGAGATCGCGTGATTAGGCAAGATTAGGCAAGAGGTAGAGCTCCCAATGCACCAAAATAGGGATGTTCCTCCCAGCTATAAATTGATGTGATCTTAAGTGATCAATCCATTAGCTTCTCATTTCATCCATTGGAGCTGGAGATCAAAGTGATTTGGCAATTGAGTGGAGCTAAGGTCCCAAGATCTCTAACCTCTCGTAACACCAAAACGGGAAGGAAGGGTTCTTACTCCAACATGCTTCCTCCCAGAAAGAAATCAATTTGACCTGATGTGTTCAGTCCATTAACCTTTCATCTCATCTCATCAATTTTAGCTTTGATTTTACAGATCAAACGATTGGGAAATGGAGTAGAGCGAAGATAGTTAGTCTTCCACTGCACCAAAATTGGGATGAAGGGTTCTTACTCCAGAAAGCTTCCTCTCAGCTAGAAATTGATGGGATCTGATGGGATCACTCCATTAGCTTCTCATCTCATCCATTTGAGCTGGAGCTGGAGAGCAAAGTGATTTGGCTATAGGGTGAAGCTAAGATGCTAAGATCACTAGTCTTCCACTGCACCAAAATGAGAAGGAAGGGTTCTTACTCCGGCAAGCTTCCTCCCAGCTAGAAATTAATGTCATCTCATCAGTCCATTAGCCTTCATCTCATCCATTATAACTTTTATTTTAGAGATCAACTAATTGCTCAATGGGATGGGGGAGTTTAGATTGATAGCTTCCGATTGTACCAATGCGACGAGATAGGAATCTTGAGGCCAGTATACACATGAGACGAATAATGAGCTAATAATCGGTCGTTCTTCAGCCGTATGAACGGCCATTTGTTGGCAAGATAAAAACATCTTTGTCTGTATCGGCAGCGTTGGATATTTGAAGCCATAAAAAATCCTAAATGCTCAGTTTGTGTCGGATGTCCAATTTTCTAAACGAACAGTCATTCGTTTTGCCAAGAAGCCGAAGATGGTTCATTACGCTTGAAATTGCCCATTTCGGTTGACTTTTCTCCGATGTGTATGTCTTCCTCTATTGCAGTAGGCTTCCTCCCAGCTAGAGATTGATGCGATCTGATGTGAACAGTGGGAAGAAAAAATGGATGTCCCCACGGTGGACCAACTCTAGGTGTGAGTTGAATCTTGTCCGTCCGAGTGGACCATTGGCTTTATGAGAGTACTGTTTCCACAAACTTTCTTGGACCACTTAGCCCATAGAACCTTGCCAAATGCCCGGGTTTACCTGTTGCCGATACCAGACGTGAATACTTTTGGTAACAAAGAAGAGAAGCATAGTACTGATTTTTATTTTCCAGATTATTTTTTCTTTTTATAGTAACAGCAAGTTTATCATAATCTAATGGTAATTAATGGATTGGGAAAGAGTAGGAATTAATATTCTCATACATGTCCTATAAGTGTAGCCCATTCTTTTATAGGTGCCCAGAACCTTTAAGCCATATAAATCCCTTTATGTTTACCCCAGCCATTTTCTTGTAGCATTTTGAGAGACCTAACTTATAGGGTATATTTTACTATTAATTATAAAATAAAATTTGGTAGTTAATTTCTAATATGTGAGTTGTCCGGATTATAACATACTTTGAACTTTCACATCAAACGAATCCTGATCTGCTGCCAAGTGATTTCCACCTTCGCTAACATCTGGATATTCGCTTGGACTCCAGCTAACTTTGGCAAAGAAAAAAGCTTTTGAAACTTTCAAAAGAAAATTTGCCGAAAACTTTTTTTATACTAGAGAAACTATGCGACAATCAACATTTCCAATCGTAGTTGACGATCTCCGTAAACCGGGACGTATCCGGTGGCCACAAATTTCTTATGAAGGCAATTAAACAAAGCGTAAAGTAACAGGTGATAGCAATCACAGTTCATATATATAATAACATAAGGGAAGAAAGGCAAAAAAAAAAAACTATAAAAACATGGCAGCTTTCTTCCAGGAAAATTGGGAAAAAATGTTAGTGGTTGAAAATCAGTCCTAAAAGGGCTCAAAATGGTGAAGAACTAGGCACCCTAAACCATCGTCCTCAAGTCCTGCTCCGGCAAAGACCTACATGTAGTTCTTACTGGTCTTTTCTTCCTGATTCTGTCCCGACACAACAAAAATGGCTGAAAATTCTCAGCTAATTAATGACGGTTACTAGGTCAGTTTATCAAGACCGGACCAAGAAGAAAATAACAGCAGGAACCATGTAAGCACCAGGATGGAACAATTGAGGGATCAAAAAATGTAGGGTTTTTTTCATTATCAAGCCATTTTAAGAATAATTTTCATCAGCTAGAAATTTTATTTAAAGGGGTTGTTTTCAAAATTTCAGGATTTACTCACTGTCCTTTAGCCCTGCGCTGAAACAGACGAGGATCCGGGATGGTAAAAAAGTGTTTCGTTTTTTTTTTAATCACACTGCGTTCCAGGGGACCGGGACTTTCTGAAAAGGAACAACCCCTTGGTCCTAATGTGAATTATATGACAGGTACCATTTATAATACTGGTAGTACCGCAACAGGAAGTAGGCAGAGTAGGCAGCTGTCTACGGAACAATTAAAGCAGGGACACAATTTCAGGATTTAGAGAGAAAAATTGTAAAAAATTTTATTTTAAAGCAGTCAGTCATGGGAAGCCTGGAGGGAGGCAATAAAATGAATAACTGACCATCTAAAATGAACCTCAGGTGGGATGTAGTCCAAAACGACTGCCTTGGGCACTAAAATCGCTAGTCCCTCTGGTGTATTAGTGGCTGACAGTATATTAGCTACTTCCAGGTACCCTGATGTAACTAGTACCCCCAATTCCGCTACAGCTACGACCGTGCTTCTTCATTTCATCCATTGCTGCCAATTACCATATGTAGAAGTAATTGCTCTCCGTTAACAGTTCATAGGATTTCTGCCCGTTCTTCCATCATATTGAGAGACGACCTGGCATAGGGATTTACCCACATGGAGAAAATTACTTTCTTATTATTTTTCCTCTTTTAAGAAATGGAACATATTAAACCGATTCTTAAAAAGCTCAGTGTAAGATCTGATGTCCAGAGGGATTCTACAGGAAACGTTCCTTACACATGGAGTAACTTTCCCTAGAATTGGGATCACAATTTTTCTAAAAATGACCTGTCTATGATCTAGCTTTTAAGACTTACAATAGCGTAACTTGTAGCTTTTGGCCCTAAAGCAAAGTGAGCATGTGCGACCACCACTCCAATAGACAGTGAATGGACAAGTGGTCGCACGCGCTCAATACGGCACCATTCACAAAAACAACCCTGGCCCGGGAGTTAAATAGACTGCAATCTTCAGGAATAAGTAGAGAGAGGTAAGTATACTCAGAGAATGGTCTGGGGTTTGCATTAGTTTAGAGAGTCTGGTCTGGGGTCGCTTAGGAGATGAGGTCTAGGACATTTGTTTATGGGGTGTGGTCTGGGGGTCTGCATTTGTTTAAGGAACTGGTTTTGGGTCTAAATTAGTCCAGAGAATCTGGCCTGGAGTGCGTATTTAATTAGGGGTTCAGTTCTAGGATGTCTATTTATGGGGCAGGTATCAGGTCTAAATTCGTTAAAGGGTCTGGTCTGGGGTCTGTTTTAGTTTAAAGGGTCTTGTTCGAAATCTGAATTTGTTACGGGGGGGTCTGGTCTAAGGTGTGTATACTAGTTTAGAGAGACTTACCTGGGGTGTGTATTTACCTAGGGGGTTGCATCTTTGCTTAAAGGGGTTGTCCGGGCTTTTCACATAATCTCAGTACATATCTGGGCTGCAGAATTATGACAATAAGTAATATACTTTCTGTCAATAGTTTGCACGGTTTTCTAGATATTCTGAACAGAACGTCCAAGGGGGGGGTGTTATGGCATTGAAATGAGAACTAGTCATAACCTCCTACTCTACTCCAAACATGCCCTCTATAGCAACAACCCCACCCTCCATAGCTACAGGACCTCCCTGTCTACATGAAGAAGCCCTCATCACACAGTAACAAATCCTCCCCCTCTAGCAGCCTCACTGCGGAGAGCAGCTGCTCCTCCCCCAGACACACGCTGAACAGTGTTCTATGGAAAGTGAAACTAGTGAGGAGGGAAAATCTTTAAGGGGTCTGGCCTCAGGTCGTAATTTGTTTAGGGGTCCGGTTTCGAGGTCTGTATTAATTTAAAGGCTATGAATTTACTACAGGCGTAAGCCTTAAGGTTTCTATTTGTTTATGGGTTCTGGTCTGGCGTTTGCATTTGTTTAAGGGATCTGGTCTTGGGGTCTGTATGTCGGGGGTCTAGACTGGGGTCTACATATTTTTAGATGGGTATTAGTCGAAATCTGTATTTGTTTTGGTGTCTCTTCTGGAGGTCTGGATTGAGGAGGTCTAGTCTGAGGTCTGTGATTTTGAAGTCTGTATTTTTTTAGGTATTTGGTGGGACTGTATTTCGTCAAATTGCCTATCTGGTGGCCCGCCCCATATAAATAAGAGGGGGCTAGGTTAAAAATGTTTGGAGTGCACTTTATGGTTTGCTTCTCAGATTCTCACTATTTCTGAAAAAAGTAAAGAATTATTGTTTTAGGTCAACCGATGGTATGGAAACAGAGGGCGACAGGCTGCTACTACTTCCAGATCGATCCATCCTGAAACTCATGTGCCAAAAAGATCAGGGTATGTTAAGCAGCCTAATTCCAACTCAGAAGGTATTTTAATGGTGCTGAACGCTCATTAGGAGGCCACACATAATCAAAGGTTTGGACCATGTTTCTCCAAATTAGTAAATTTTCCTGAGTGATTCTCCCACATAAGGTCTTCTATCCAGAGATCTATAAACACATTCCCATAGAGGAATGTTTTCCTAGTATTAAGTTTGTGGTTAAAACTGGAATTTTTCAGATTTTTTTCTGTGAAAAATTAAATTTTCATGCATGAAAACGATTATACAATGTGAGAATATGCTGACTGCAGCTGACCTGGGGTCATATGATGTGCTGGATGGCTCACATGCCATTCATTCAGGCTATATTGGTATAAGGCCTTCAGGCAATGCTAGAAATGTTTATCTAGATTCTTCTGACAAGAGCCTACAGCGTTTTTTTCAATCAGTGACATTTTGCACTGTTAGGACAAATCTACAGAAGAAGCACAATTATTTAAGGCAAATGGTGTCAGGAAAAATACGTCACACGTAGTGTGGTCATAGAAACACTCCGCGAATGTTGTGTCTATGTAAATGTTGGGCACGTCAATGGGCATAAAAATTGCACCTCACAAATGAGAAAATAATATAAACAAGGAGGACTGAAACCATCATGGAAGCCACTTTGTGGCTCCTATACTTATTGACTCTACACTTACACCCAGGAGAAACATTTGATGAAGAAGGAGGATCCTTAGTTTGGTGGGTTCCAAACTGGGTCAAGGAGCTTCAACGACAGCTTAGGTCCTTTGCCCTCACCAGGGCTAACAAAAAATGTGGCAACCAAAGAGGATGTAGGTTTTGGATACCTATACTGGTTGCTCTTTTTCCCCTATGAAAAGCCTACAGAGAAGGAGGACGTGGATCATATCCCAAGGCAAGGAAGGAACTTTATCTACAATTTGAGTCCAGTTTTTCCCAATAGATATACCGTAGTTAAGTCCCAACTGCATGGGACATAATTTTTGGGGTCTATACTGATTAATGCTCTTGGAAGCCTATAGAGATGGGGAACCCTGGCTTGAGTTGGTAATACTCTATGGCAATGATTTTCAATTACTGTTTAGGTCCTATTTCCTCACCAGGGTAAAAAAAGGTGACAACCTCTATGACTGTAAAGGCCTCCAAACATATTAGACAAACATTGGCCGAACCCACCGATATCAATGTACTCAGCCGACAATCTACCCCGACTTTCTGCTTTTGGGCAATATCTGTGGAGATAAGAATCCAGTATGTCTGATTTTGGACTGCCGATACTTTTGTTCTCAAAGAGATAAGCTGCCAGCAGAGATGACTGGCAGTGGCTCGCTCATAGAAAACACAGGAGGGCTTGGTCAGCTTAGTGTTTCTGTGTATGGGGGGATATCTGTTGGCCAAGTAACTGATTGAACCTTTCTTCTCAAGAGTTTGGGGGGCTTACGTTTTGGGAAGCATTCTAGCTTCCCTTATGGATAAACTATAGAGAACTATAAGTAACTTGCCTATTTCTCCACTGGAACAACTAAAATGGGCCTCAATATGTGGTATCTATACTTGTTTATTCTCTACTTTCATCAATAAGTGGTTCATGAAGAAGGAGAACCCTTAGTGAGTCATATATTCTGCCAAAGGTTTTCATCTACAGCTTGGGCCTACTTTCCTTGCCAGGGTGGCAACCATTATGGGTGTAATTCTGTAATTTCTATACTGGTTCTTTAACTGCACATCCCCCAATGAGAAGTCAACTTGGATGGAGAACCCTAATTGTCGTTCCCTCACTAGGATCATAGTCTTTATTAGTGCCACTTTATGGTACTTCCATCAGTAAGAAGTCTATAAGGAAGCAGAATTCCTAGCAGGATGGATACCATACCCCATACGAGGTCAGCAGTTGAACATGGACTGGGACTTCTGTAGTCCAATAACGAAAAATTATAATGCATCAATTTCTAAAGGTAAATACAGGAGGACACAATGGCCTAAAATCAATTAAAACAGTCAACAAATGGGATTGAATGTGACACAGAACAAACGGGACATTTTAATTAAAGTCGCTAAATTACCTACACAAGAAAAAAAAGCAACAAAGGATTTCATTCGCACATTGCCCGTGACAGATCGGCCAAGGCTGCCCGGAAAAAAAACAAACAAATTCAATTATTTGTCATTTGTTGAGATGGATGATAAGAAATACATTAAAAAAAAATCCGACAAGTCAGACAGAATTAACAAGTTGGGTTTTAATTTATGGTAGATGCAGTGAAGCAAGATTCTGTATACGCCAACTTCATTTTTTTTTTCACACAAATTAAATGCCTCGTTTTAGAAGTCCAACTTTTTAAGAGCTCTCCAAAGTAAGCTTTGAGGATCAGGGATTTTATCTGAGATTAAGGAGAACACCAAAAAAAAAACCTATATCGCGAGGAAGACAACACTTGTTGACTGCGCTGGCGGTCACCATTGTCTTAGGGAAATTTCTAAAAGACCCAAATCTTTATCCACAAGGAATAGGTCAGAATCTGTTACCCCCTAGTTGGCAATCTCCTCAACAGTGACACTTTTTAATGCTCTCCTACCTTTCTCTGTCTCCTAGAAACATCTTATCAATAGTGCTTAGGATATGCTATCACTTTATAATCTGTGGGGTTCTGATCTCTGGGGCCCCCACCGATCCAAAAGGTCCCAAAGAACCTCATGCACAGTATACTAAAGTCTGAACCTGCCAGTTTAATGAGTATGGATGCCTCCTGACTCTCCCCTAACAGACGCTGTTGTGAGAAAGTAGGGTCCAGAGCTATAAAATTCCAACAACCAATCCTTTAATTCTTTGGGAGATAAGCCGTCCCCAGAGGAACTTGGAGGTGACAAAAGAGCCAGGAAGGGACAGAGGTGACTCTCGTAGAGAACAGAGGAGAACTCAGTTGAGAGAGGTAAGTCGAGAGAAGCAGCTTTAGTTTGAAAGATCGTGAAACAAATATGTATAGGCCCATAACAATATAGGAATTCACTCTAAGTGTGAAAAGGCAGAACAATTTGTCAAAAATTCTTTATGAAATGAAATATTTATATATTTTATACATTTTTATTTCAAAGTGGTTTTCGGTTCTTCTGCCTTAAAGACATTATCTAAAATTCTAAAAATAAGTTTGCTTTTTTCCTTCCCGGAAATAGCGCCCCTCTAATCTTTGGTCTGTTTTTGGTATTGCAAGTCAAATAAAACGGAGCTGTTCTGCAATACCAAACCAAGCCTACAGACAAGGAAACGCTTTTTAATCCTGTTTTTCCAGCTAAATGCCATTTAAGCCCACTCTCAGCTGTTTTTCTGTACCCTATGTACATGGTATGAGTCTGGTCATTTTAATTCATCCCCCTATAATTTAGAAAGTAAGGCGCACTGATGTCAAGTGATTTGTCCCAGGTCCTACACAGTGAGCAATGAATAGATAAATTCTTAATCATTATGTCCCCGGCATTTAATCAGAATTGCTAATGTAGGACCGTCTCTCCAGAACGTGACTCATGGTGCCAGCAGGCCACTGCATATACATTAGAACAGGACACTTGTCCATGATTTCAATGTCATTATGCCAGAGGCAAAAAATAACAGAAAAGGCTGCGGGGAAAAAAAAAAAGGATATTCGCATTAGATAATTCTACAGTTTGACAATGCTAATACTTAATGCAGGAAAAAAAATGACATTTCATCTAAAAGTTTTCGTATATTAGGTTTCGCCATCAAAGCTCCCACAGGGGTTGTCACCAAACATTTTCTAATTAGAAAATCTAGTAATGCAAAAATCACACAGTTATTTTTTTATGGCAGAAGTACCATTCAGAACTTCAGAAAAGAATGATTGACAACTAATATGGTCACCATTACTATTTTCAGGTCGTTAGGTTGTCGCCTAACTTTTTTTTTTTTGCACAGAAAATACATATTTGTAGATGATTTACCAATATGGGAGCATGTTTGCTTAATTACTTAAAGTATAGGAAAGCAAGATGACATCCATTACTGCCGCCATCAAAGCTCCCTCAGGGGTTGTCACCTAACTTATTTTTAGGCCCTCTTCACATGTATGTGTTTCGCGTGGCATCCATTTTTATTTCACGGATACCACACTTACTCATTAGAATATATGGCCACCGATACAGTTCCTTTATGATTTTTCACGATCTAAGTAACACCATTTTCAAAGGTGGATAGATTCTGGGTGTTCCTCAGGGGTGGGGCTTAAAGTAATACTTTCATTTCAGGAGAACATGCAAGTCTGTGTCTGTTTCCAGCAACTCATCCATCCCTTTCCACCCAATCTTATGTCCACCAATACAGTTCCTATATGAGTTGTCACGATGTAAGTAACAAACATTTTCAAAGGTGGATAGATTCTGGGTGTTCCTCAGGGGTGGGGCTTAAAGTAATACTTTCATTTCAGGAGACCATGCAATAGAATGTTTGTGTCTGTTTCCAAAAACTCATCCATCCCCTTCCACCCAATCGTATGTCCACCAATACAGTTCCTATATGAGTTGTCACGATGTAAGTAACAAATATTTTCAAAGGTGGATAGATTCTGGGTGTTCCTCAGGGGTGGAGCTTAAAGTAATACTTTCATTTCAGGAGAACTAGCAGTAGAAAGTCTGTGTCTGTTTCCAGTACTCATTCTTCCCATTCCACCCAATTTTACCAGCACCAAATGTTATCTCCAATTTCAGTTTATGCATTGAAAACAGATTTTAAATATGAATTGAGAGGAAAAATATCAGTCCAGGAGAAGAAAAAAGCAGATAACAAATATTACAAATTTGCTTATTTTTATGTGTACGATTGATGTGTTAAATAAAAAGTGATATGACGGGTAACCTTTATATGTTCCAAATTTTATTTTTTAAATGTTAATAAGTATGGAAAACAGAAGTGAGAGATCAGAAAATAATAAATCAGCTTGACAGGAGAGGGAGACGTTAATGGGGTGAGTGTCCTTTAAGAAGACGATGTATTAAACTAATCCCGGGACTAATATTTATGAGCCACTGACTATACTACACACTGGCAGGATATATTTTCCCCTATTAGGCCCCACTTCCCCAGCGGAGGGGCACTGCCGGCACTTAGGCGTCTTCCTATATGTTCCATGTTTAACTATAAACAAACGATAAAGGAGAAATTCTTCCCCTTATAAAGAGACTATTCTCAATGCTACAATGAAGGTTTCTTTGGCTGCTTGCACGTGAGAAACTATAGAATAAGGAGCTTTTGACATGTAGGACATACTGTATGATCGCAATGTCGCAGCATATTGCCACTACTTCACTTTTCATTTTATTAATATTTTATTGTTTGTTTTTTAGTTTAGATATAAAAATACAACTAAGGGGTTTCTAAGATAAGCCAATGGGAGATAATCCCAGAAGTCAGACCTCCTCTATTCAACCATTTATAGCGTATTTTATCAATAATTTATCAAAATTAGTGTGAAAAATAGGAGGTGAGCTGTGACATAACCTATTTTTCACACTAATTTTGACTGATGACACCTATATATGTTACGGTGTGGTGGGAAAGCAAAGGTGTACCTGGAAGTGGACCCTCTGGGTCACGGCTCCAGAGCTCCCAGAGGCGAGTGCCCAGGTGAGGACCACCCCCTATACAGGGAGTGTTAGGGACAGACCTCCCGGGGATAGAGCCGCGACAGCCGGAACCAAAGGGACGACTGAGGTAAGAGAGCAGGAGGCAGCGTATAGGGTGAGGCAGTAACCCAGTGGGTGCGGAACCGGGGGCCCAGGGGCGCGCAGGAACGGAGGCTGTAGATGTAAAGAAGCAAACAAATGAATACAGGCTGTACGGCAAATAACTGAGATGTGGAGAGGGAAGTAGGTAGCAGGACAGAGGAGGGAAAGCACCAGGGAGACAGGGAGGGCAGAGCACAGAAAAAGCAGACCGAGGTTAGGCAGGAGGAACCACGGTACAACACGCAGCAGAGACAGAGGACAAGAGGGGCCTGAGGACACAGAGGGCGAAGCTGCGGACAGCGTCACCGCATGAGATAATCAGGCGTCTTACCAGGGCTGACGCCGGCCATATGTAGCGGTGGGCGCCGCCACCTTGGGGGCGGGGCCTAGCGCGTCAGCTACCCAGGAGGCTGAGCGCCGTAAGCAGGAACCCGGCGCCGAGGGAGCCGGAGGCCGGGCGCGGGGACGCGCCGAGGGGCAGGAGCGCGCCGGACAGCGTGCGTGGGAAGCGCTGTGACAGTACCCCCCTCTTTACGCCCCCTCCTCCTAATGTTGGAGAGGAACCATCTCATGATGTGGGGAGCATCAATATTCTCCGAGGGTTCCCATGATCTCTCCTCGGGGCCAAAACCCTTCCAATCAACCAGAAACAGAGCTCTCCCTCTAACAGTCTTCCTAGCCAAAATATCCCTCACCTCAAAGGTGTTATCCGAGCTACATGGTTGGGAGGTTAGAGCGGGTGCAGGATGAAAGTGGTTGAACATGGCTGGTTTAAGGAGAGACACATGGAAGGTGTTGGGAATCTTAAGTGAGGCGGGTAACCTCAACTTGCAAGCCACGTTGTTGATCCGACTTAAGACCTCAAAGGGACCAATGTAACGTGGGCCTAACTTGTAGGAGGGGATTTTTAACCTGATGTACCGGGAAGCTAACCAAACCTTATCCCCAGGGTGATACGGGGGAACGTCTAGTCGCCTCTTGTCGGCATAACGCTTCATTCTGAGGCTGGCATTCTCAAGGGCCCCTTTGGTCTCCCTCCAAATCTGAGAGAAGTCCACGGACAAGGAATCTGCCGCCGGCACCCCCGAGGTGGGGGACACGGGGAGAGGAATGTCTGGGTGTTGACCAAAAACCACAAAAAAGGGAGATTTGGAGGAGGCTTCACTAGGATGGTTGTTGTAGGCGAACTCCGCCCAAGAAAGGAGAGAGGCCCAGTCGTCTTGGTGAGCATTGGAAAAATGTCGGAGATAGGATGTTAAGGCTTGGTTGACTTGCTCGACCTGACCATTCGACTGGGGGTGTTAGGCTGAGGAAAAATCTAACGTTATCTTCAGTAATCCACAGAGAGCTCGCCAAAAACGGGACGTAAACTGAACTCCTCGATCTGAGACAATATGTTGAAGAAATCCATGAAGGCGAAAAATGTGAAGCACGAAGATCTTTGCCAACTCGGAAGCGGTAGGTAGGCCAGGTAGGGCGATGAAGTGGGCCATTTTGGAGAACCGATCTACGACCACCAATATCACCGTACATCTGGACGAAGGAGGCAAGTCAGTGACGAAGTCCATGGCAATGTGAGTCCATGGGTTTGCAGGTATTGGCAATGGCTGCAGGAGACCCGCAGGAGCATGCCGGGGAACCTTGTTCCGGGCGCAAGAAGGACAAGAGGCGAAGAAATCTTGAACATCTCTACGAAGCGAAGGCCACCAGTAATGGCGGGAGACCAGCGAGAGAGTCTTGCTAATTCCGGCATGTCCAGAGAATTTTGAAGAGTGACTCCAACGTAGAACCTTTAATCTATCTCCACTTCGAACAAAGGTCTTACCAGAAGGTGGGGAGATCAGCCTTACTGGGGCCACGGTAAGGACCTTGGCAGGGTCAATGATATGGTTTGGACCCTCCTCCTTGTCTACCGACTGGAAGGACCGTGAAAGAGCGTCCGCCTTGATGTTTTTCTCCCCGGGTCGGAAGTGGAGTTCAAAGTCAAATCTTTCAAAAAATAATGACCATCTGGCTTGTCGAGGGTTGAGCCTTTGGGCGGACTGAAGATAGGCCAAATTTTTGTGATCCGTAAAAATGATGAACGGATGGAGGGAACCCTCAAGAAGATGACGCCATTCCTCAAGAGCCATCTTAATGGCCAAGAGTTCTCTATCACCAACGGCATAGTTACGTTCGGGAGCGGAGAAAGCTTTGGAGAAGAAGCCGCAGGTAAGGGTGCGGCCCAAGGAAGACTTCTACAGGAGAACTGCTCCAACTCCCACCGAGGATGCGTCCACCTCGAGGATAAATGGCCTGCTGGCATCCGGGCGATGAAGTACCGGAGACTTGGCGAATTCTAATTTCAGGGCCGCGAAGGCCGCCTCTGCTTCAGAGGGCCAGTGGTTGGGATCGGCCCCTTTGCGGACAAGAGCCGAGATGGGCTTGGCCAAAGACGAGAAATGAGGGATAAATTACCTATAATAATTGGCGAAGCCCAAAAACCGCTGAATTGCCTTGACTCCGGAAGGGCGTGGCCAATTGAGAACTGCCGAGACTTTCGCAGGATCCATCTCCAGACCCGAGTCCGAAACGATAAAACCAAGAAAAGGCAAGGACCTTTGCTCAAAGAGACATTTCTCTAACTTAGCAAAGAGATGATTCTCTCTGAGACGTAGAAGGACTTGACGGACGTCTCGGCGATGTGTGGCCAGATCAGAAGAGAAAACCAAGATGTCGTCTAGATAGACTACGACACAGGTGTAGAGAAGATCTCTGAAGACATCATTTACGAGTTCTTGGAACACCGCGAGTGCGTTGCAAAGTCCAAAGGGCATAACCAAATACTCGTAGTGCCCGTCCCGCGTGTTGAACGCCGTTTTCCACTCGTCCCCAGAGCGTATCCGAACCAGGTTGTAGGCCCCTCGAAGATCAAGCTTGGTAAATACTCGCACCCCCTTCATGCGATCAAAAAGTTCAGAGATGAGAGGTAGTGGATACTTATTCTTCACTGTGATACGATTCAAGCCACGATAATCGATGCATGGCCGCAGGGACCCATCCTTCTTCTTTACGAAAAAGAAGCCTGCTCCAGCAGGGGATGAGGATTTCCGAATGAAACCCCTGGCCAAATTGTCCTGGATGTATTCAGACATGGCCTGGGTCTCAGCTGGAGAGAGGGGATAAATTCTCCCACGAGGTGGAGTAGTACCATAGACGAGCTCGATGGGGCAGTCGTAGGGACGGTGAGGAGGGAGAGTCTCCGCCTCCCTCTTGTCAAATACATCAAAAAATCATGGTACACCGGAGGCAATCCTGGGGGAACAGGCAAAGGACGGGGGTCACCTACGGGACGCACCGGCAGCAGACACCGAGCCCGACAGGACTCCCCCCAGCGCAAGACGTTACCATTATGCCAATCTAAGATGGGCTCGTGAAGCCGCAACCAAGGAAGACCAAGCAGGATAGGGTGAGAAATGCCTGCTAGGACGTAAAACGTGATCCTCTCCTTGTGCTGCTCCCCTACTTGCAATACCACTTCATGAGTAATTAACAAAACCGTCTCTAGCAGGGGCCGACCATCTACGGAGGCGAGAATTTGTGGTTTTTTCAAGGGCCTGACGGGAACTGACAGCTTATTAACCTCCTCTAGCCTGATGAAATTCCCGGCGGCACCCGAGTCCACGTAGGCCACCAGAGAAGCCCGCTGCCCACCAACATTCAAGAGGACGGACAAAGTGAGAGGAAGAGAGGTATCATGTGCACCTAGGGAGGCCTCTCTTACCTGGCCTAGGCGGAAAAGTTTTCCGGACGCTCGGGACAAGTTCGGATGAGGTGGGAACCGCTACCGCAGTAGAAGCACTGACCGTGGAGGCTCCTCTCCCTACGACGCTGCTCGGACAGCTTCAGGCGATCCACCTGCATAGGTTCGGGTGTCGGAGGTGACGGGAGACTCCTAGGTCGAGGACTGGGTGGCCTGCGGATAGAAGAAAGTGGACGAGAAGCCCTTCTCTCTCTGGCACGCTCCTGAAAGCGGAGGTCAATTCGCGTCGCTAGAGAGATCAAATCCTCGAGAGCTGTAGGGGTGTCACGACCCGTGAGCTCATCTTTTATCCGACTTGAGAGGCCTCGCCAAAAAGCGCCCACCAAGGCCTCATTATTCCAACCTAAGTCAGAAGAAAGAGTCCTAAACTGGATGGCATACTGGCCCACCGTTAAAGAACCTTGACATAGGTTAAATAAAGCCTCAGTGATAGAGGCTAAACGGCCCGGTTCGTCAAAAACTCGACAAAATGTATCCAAAAACACGGAAAGCTGAGTAACTACCGGGTCATCGTGTTCCCAGAGCGGATTGACCCAAGCCAACGCGTCCCCCTCAAGATGGGAAATGATGAAGGCCACCTTGGCTCGGTCAGAGGGGTACTGCTGGGGCAGCAACTCAAAATGGAGACGGCACTAATTTAAAAAACCCCGGCATAGCTTGGCGTCTCCGTTACATCGGGGAGGTTTTGCTAACCGTGGAGGAGGATGGGGACCCGTGGCTGGGGGAGCAGATGCGGCCGCCTGCAAGGCGAGCAACCGACCGTCCACCGAGGCCATATAGCTGAGGATATGCGACTGGGTGTCTCGCTGCTGCGCCAACTCCTGTTGTAAGCCAGCCAACTGGGCGGCGTTACCAGGGTCAGTGGACTGGAGAGCGGACAGACGTGGGTCCATGGTTTTCATGAAGGACATCATGCGCGCCTGATTCTCCCGAAGAAAGAC
The DNA here is from genome assembly GCF_039654945.1 of Dendrobates tinctorius. Lineage (NCBI taxonomy): Eukaryota > Metazoa > Chordata > Amphibia > Anura > Dendrobatidae > Dendrobates > Dendrobates tinctorius. The sequence continues at coordinate 18,990,373 of NW_027361688.1, forward strand.
TAACTCCTTCTGAGCGGCCGTGGCTCCGGCGGGGTCCATGGCCTGATTATGCTGTTACGGTGTGGCGGGAAAGCAAAGGTGTACCTGGAAGTGGACCCTCTGGGTCACGGCTCCAGAGCCCCCAGAGGAGAGTGCCCAGGTGAGGACCACCCCCTATACAGGGAGTGTTAGCGACAGACCTCCCGGGGATAGAGCCGCGACAGCCGGAACCAAAGGGACGACTGAGGTAAGAGAGCAGGAGGCAGCGTATAGGGTGAGGCAGTAACCCAGTGGGTGCGGAACCGGGGGCCCAGGGGCGCACAGGAACGGAGGCTGTAGATGTAAAGAAACAAACAAATGAATACAGGCTGTACGGCAAATAACTGAGACGTGGAGAGGGAAGTAGGTAGCGGGACAGAGGAGGGAAAGCACCAGGGAGACAGGGAGGGCAGAGCACAGAAAAAGCAGACCGAGGTTAGGCAGGAGGAACCACGGTACAACACGCAGCAGAGACAGAGGACAAGAGGGGCCTGACACAGAGGGCGAAGCTGCGGACAGCGTCCCTGCATGAGATAATCAGGCGTCTTACCAGGGCTGACGCCGGCCATATGTAGCGATGGGCGTCGCCATCTTGGGGACGGGGCCTAGCGCGTCAGCTACCCAGGAGGCTGAGCGCCGTGGGCAGGAACCCGGCGCCGAGGGAGCCAGAGGCCGGGTGCGGGGACGCGCCGAGGGGCAGGAGCGCGCCGGACAGCGCGCGTGGGAAGCGCTGTGACAATATATATAGTAGATAACAAAAGCTCCAGCATTAACAATAGGTGATGTCACAGCTCACCTCCTCCTGTACAATGACTGATAACACTGCTATATACAGTAGATAACACAGGATCCACCATTCACAAAAGGTGATATCACAGCTCACCGCCTCCTCCTCCTGCACAATGACTGATAACACCTCTATAAACAGTAGATAACACAGGATCCACTATTCACAATAGGTGATGTCACATCTCACCTCCTCCTCCTGTACAATTAATGATAACACCTCTATATACAGCACATAACACAGGTTCCACTATTCACAATAGGTGATGTCACAGCTCACCTCCCTCTCTTGTGCAATGACTGATAACACCTCTATATACAGTAGATAACACAGGATTCACCATTCAGAACAGGTGATTTCACAGCTCACCTCCCCCTCCTGTACAATGACTGATAACACCTCTATATACAGTAGATAACACAGGATCCACCATTTACAATAGGTGATGTCACAGCTCAACTTCTCTCCCTCTTTTACAATGACTGATAACACCTCTATATATGAAAAATAACTGGGGATACTTACATTTGTATCTTCTGAAGCGCACTATGTGAAATCCCTGCTTGTAGACCAACCTGCTGTTTTCTTTGGAGTAGTCTCTGGAGCATGCGCTTTCACCCCTCAATCCACCAGGTGCCACCAATCACAGCTCAGCAGCGTATGAGACTGATAGATCAGTTGCAAAACTGTGATTGACTGCATTTGGGTGAGAGGTGTAAAAGCACACGCACCCCAAAATATTCTGAAGAAACACCCGGTTGGTCTACAAGCGGAGATTTCACATACTGCACTCCAGAAGAAACAAATGTGAATATCTCTGCAATGGAGCGACGCAGAGCGATACGGAAAAATGCGGAAGAATCAGGGGAGCTCAGGGATTTTTAAAAGGCAAATGACTAATATTAGGCCTAGCAGCCAGTGTGAAAAAAAAGCATTATTAACGTAAAAAAATATATAGAATTAGCATACAAACAAGATTTAAGACGCCACAACTGCCATATTTCTCCAGTTCACACAATAACAAGATGTTAGGAGATGTTACACTATTATTTTATACCCCACGTCCTGTCTGATCCCCAAAATGAAAATTCCGCTCATAAAAGCAGCAATAACACACATAACGTGCTGCGGCTCATAAAGAACCCGATGGTACTTTGTACTTGAGAAATCTTCTCTGTGAGAATAGCTGTGCACTAATTACTTCTATTTAGACGAGACTTCGTTTGATGAATTGTAAGAGCCGGCGTTTCATCTCGGAAATCTACAAATATGGCCGACATACAGCGTTGATCAGGAGGGGCATTCATCACTTGCTGATCATCTGAATTAAAGGATCAGACCCTCACCCTCACACAAGGATCTGCTGTTCTTCCCCGATCGGCGGGATTACACATATCCCAATATGACTTCACATTAAATTTTCTTTTTCGCCAAATACGGCCATGCCCCTCCCCCAAAAAGGCGGGATTTTAAACACTACCCAAAAGAAGGTAGTCCTTAACGGTACTGGTCACTCCCAGGGAGGTCAAGGGGGCGGGAATTGGACATTTCTATTTTACCAAAGGTGATATTGGGGTCTTGAGAGAGGGACGTCTATCTTAAACATTAGCCAAGTTCAAAAATTGGGGCACAGTGCGTTTAGGAAATGAAAAGGTCTCTTTTGTCTATTCTTTACTTCTGTGGCCTCCTAATGTATGGGACATAATGGCAGAAAAAAGACGAGCTGGTCATGCCTGATCCTTTATTCCTTGGGAGATCCTGAACTAGAAACAACAGCACTACTTGTGGCCATGGCTGGTACTACAGTTCAAGCCCACGCGCTAAGTTTGGCATGAACTGTAGTACCAGACACAAACACAGGAGCGGCGCTGTGTCTGGTACAGTAGTGAAAGGGCTGTGGCTCTCCAATAGAAGGCAAACCCCGCTTTGTAAAATAATAAGGATATTTAAGGCCTATCCTTAAAATGAGACACCAATTTAAAATCCCAGCTTTTAATGAAGACATGTCACTTGCCATAAACATATTTTTTTTTACCTAGTGTAAATGCCACTGTTCTCCTGAATCCGACGATATTTTTATTTCGTTTCTACGCCCTTCCGTTCCTGAGATACGGCCTCCTCTTCTCTACAAGGAAATCGAGTCTATTTAGACAACTGGGTGTGGTCCTGAACAACACGCCCACAGAAAAAAATGTAAGAAGACACCCACTTGTCTTATAAGACTAGATTTAGATACAGGGAAGAAAGGGCCGTATCTCTGGAACGGAAAGGCGTAGGAAAAAAAGAAAAACAACGCCGGATTCAGGAGAACAGCGGCATTAACACCAGGGCGAGAAAAATGACTTATTTATGGCAAGTGACAGGTCCCTTTAACAAAACAACACACAGTTTTTCGTTCACAATGTATGCTCTGCTGTGAAGGGCCTACCCACACGATGTACGGCACATTTGGGATCATTTCTTTCCTAGATCTTCTCACCCTGCCCTTGTTTTCATCTCCGTACCAGATGGTGAATGCCAACATATTATACTGAAAACCATCCTACATGGGTCAAGTTACACACAGACGACAAATACGCCCCAGCTCGGAGGAGAAAGCATAACAGACTACGCAATATCCATCCAGGCAGGACGGAGAACAGGAGTTATCATTTCACTGAACACCTAGTCCAAAGGTTCTAAATCAAAAACAGCAATTTTGGCACCGGGCCAGCCTCCTGATACAACACAGAAACTGCTGAAATATAAGAAGGCGTTTTACTACAGCCAATACTTCATAAGGCCAGAGAGCCGAAGTCTGCTGCTTTGTGTCTGTGCATGGTAACAGTGATGACAGGCAATGGTGGAATAATTTATAGCTCTTGGATGAAAAGTGGGGAGGCACATGAATTCCTTAAAAAAAAATAAATAAATAACTCCCCTGGTCCACAGTGTTGTACCTGCACTAAAAGAGTGAACATATTTTACAGATGTTATTAGTTGTACACTGAGAAATTATTCAGCTTTCTTATATACTTTGCATTTCCTGCCATTTTCAAGGTCTCTGCTTACTGAAATTACAAAAAAATATATATTTTTTTACCTGGTGTAAATGCCGCTGCTCTCCCGAATCCGGCGTTGTTTTTCTTTTGTTCCTACGCCTCTCCGTTCCCGAGATATGGCCTCTTCTTTCCATTTTTGTAAATCAGTTATTTTTTTTTTAGGCAAGTGGGCGTGTGCCTCAATACTTCCCTGTGGGCGTATTCTTGGAAACTGCGCCCAGTTGGCTCATAAAAAACCTACAGTGAAGAGGAGGCCGTATCTCAGGAACAGAGAGGCGCAGGAACAAAAGAAAAACAGCGCCGGATTCGGGAGAACAGCGGCATTTACACCATGTTACTTGGCTCCAAGGTTGATCCTGGTCAAGTGATAAACTAAATAAAAAAATAGGTAGATTTCAACATTCCCGATCCTTTTTTCCCCCCCAGGAGATGTTGTACCAGACCCAGAAGCTATCTCTCATCTGTGGCCCTCCCTCGTAATATAGATTAGGTACATTCATGAAAATAGTGCGAAGCTGCAGTAGCAGATATGGCCACACATAGGGGAGGGCAGTGTAACATATAATAAAAAATAAGTCAACATTTTCTAATGACTTAATATAGAAAACTACAACCTCAAAAATTGTAAAAATACCTAAAAAAACATTCAAATTTTTTTTACATGCTAAGTAATTGTTTGTGGTGGAGAACTAAGGCCTTATTCACACGTCAGCGTTTGTCGTCTAGGTGCTGTTAGTCGGCGACATGTCCTACTGTGGTTTGCTTTGCAGACAGAACTCACCCCGTCAAGTGAAAAATAAAATCGACAGCGCACCCCTGGCATCCAAGTGTTGCCCATTTTCTACCAACTGGATGACGCATGGACGGTAAAAATGGAGACAAGAATGAAAAAAATGCCCTTTACATGGATATATAATGTACGATAAGGACAATTATTAAGGCTTAATGCAGTCAAAGATCAAACCTTCCACATGAAAAATTTCACATTTTTCTGTGCCCGCATCTTCCACCATCTGTAAAGTTTATTAACAATTACCTAGGCTTCAGCATGAGAAATATTCCCAATATCGCCATCATTTTTTTCACTCGGATAAAGCACAAGGGGGTAATTCCGGGACTGTGTAAGGCATTAAATACACTTTCATTTACTTGCTCACTGCACGGTGTCCCTAATGCTTTATAACGTGTGTATTTTAGGGAGAATAGATAACCGCCTGTAAAACCATTTAATTGTTAGCAATGCTTTAACCCGAGCTCCACAGTACCATGGATACCGAACACTTTTCATGGTCGAGTGTTAGCTGACAGCAAGCTTATTAAAATAGAAATTAGCATGGTAGTCGCACGCAACATACTTGCGTGAAACGGAGTTCTGTTCTGTTGTCATGCTCCATCTCCCATTAGGTATACTGTCAAGCTGAAATTAAGGCAAAGTCATGGTGGGGGGTCAAAAGCGGTAAGATGCACGCCAAAATTTCCATTCATCCCCAAAAAACTGCTCTGCAAAGTTCTGTTCAATGCCTTATGATCATTACCCTGTTCGTGGTTGGGCCCTAACTATCCCTGCTTCCAAAGGTACCACTAAAGGTGAGGAGGTTTGGGCCACCAGCCTTACTGTTCTCCTGTTATTCTGTAAGCTGTCCCAGGCCTGGGACAGATATGCATGAGTATCAACACGTAAGACAGACAGGGATAACAGAAAAGCCACAAACCTACAAAAAACATTCACCAAAGGGAAGGATAGGAATGTACCAACCAAATGGGAATAGGACAATGAGGAAAGAATTTGGAACACCCAAAAACAGCACAAAACAATCTCCAATTCAGCAGAGCATCTCCAAGAGGAGTTAGGAAGCAAAGCTTTCACTGGCAAGGAAGAGAAGGTCTGGCCAGGTTTTAAAGGGAGAGGGTATGACCAGATCAGAAGCAGCTGAAATGGAGCTGCATGTTTATGACCAGCACAGAAAGGGTCGTTAGCCTCTTCAGCACCAAACGAAAGCAAATCCATTTAATATGAAACACAAACACACAGGCCAAATGGAAGATCTGCGATTCACAATAAGTAGTGATCTTCTAACCCCAAATCTGCCAGGAGGATGTGACACACTCGTGACCCTGCCATCACCACTTGCTACAGATCTCCGATACATGGCTCTCTAGCTGTTGCGATACTACAATGTCCATCATGTCCATAGTTTTGCAACAGCCGGAAAGAAATCGGTTGGAGCCCTTCAAAGTTCTACTCACATGAGGTCAGTTCTGTTAGTTTTTAATGGTTGAGATAGTGGATGAATTCTGTCCCAAGTTTTCCTGATGTTTTTTCTGACTTTCTAGCCTAAAATATTAAAAGCACACAATTTTTTAATGTTTTTTTTTTTACCCGATATTAATGATACACTTTTCCACAGCTTCAACATACTCGTAGAATCCTCAGCCACCACCAGAGGGAATTTGCGAGCTTACCGCATACACATAATACATTGAACTCAATAATAAAACAGTATGCAGAAAGCCCCCGAGCTCCCTCTAGTGGTGACTACAGGAAGCCAGAATTTTACCATTTATCTTTTATGTCTATGCAGGGGATTTGGTTCTCTACATCAGAAAAGCAGATGTCTGATGGATATAATAATATAACAGGTATAAAAGGTATATAAAAAAAGATATAAAAGGTATCAACCACGGAGGACTCTCAAATTTTAATAATGATATAACAAGAAAATAACCCAAAAAAAGCTAAAATAAAATATTGTTACAGGTGAACATAGAAAAGTATTGGTACATTTGTCACACTTTTTTTTTTCTTAAATAGGAGCAGATCTGCGGCACCCAGGATTGGCCATTGAGGAAGTTGTGATGTTCTGTATGAAGTGAACCGATCAAAGAAGCTCAGATCTGAGGTGCTGTTTGTTGGGTAATTTGCACTAGAAAACTCATATTAGCAGTTTATTTTTGCTTTTGTACAAAAAAAATTTGCCTTTTTCAGACTCGCTACAGGGTCAAACCATCTTTACGGTGTAAAGACGATTACAAACAGCCCCATAAATCTCAGCTTCCTTTATCCGTAATTTGGTGGAGAGTGGACATTTTTAGGTTTTTTCTTTTTTAAATAGGTGTTTATAGGCCATGGACTGAGCATGATCATTGATCGTGGCGGTTAGCAGGAACTTGCAATACAAGATACGGGCTCTAGGGGTACTAATCTTTTCATCTTCAATATTTTGCTGCGGTTTTACACACAATGTTTAATCTGATTATTTAGAAAAAAAACGGTTTTGAAACTGGTAAAAATGAATGTGATGAACAAAGATAAAGCAGTGCAAAAATGAAAAAAAAAATGAAATAAAATAAATGAAGCCACTTCCGCTGGGAAATGTTATCACTTGAGTGGTTTCTGAGCTGAGACAATGTAAGGAGCACGGCCTGGGAACAATATTGTGCTGAAATTTTGCCAGAATTCGAGCTACTACAAACCCATAGGGGCAGAATTAACATGTGAGAAAGGAAAAGCTTTGTCACGCGTCAAAATGTTGCCTGCCTGAGGAAAGAGAGTTATTATCCTTATAGGAATTAAAGGGTCCTGGTCACATAGCTCGGTCAGTAGCGAGCAAGTAGAGATAAAGGATATAACAAAATCCTGTCACCGATTGGATGAAATCTACAGAAAATTTAAAATATACCAAACCTTAAAATAGCAAAAGTGCCCCTAAATCTGGAGGGCCATAGTTCCTTCTGGAATAAATAATCACATTATTGTAGGGTATATCGATGATCTTCAACATGATGGCATCATTTATGGTGACACATTAGGTTATGGCGGGTTATATGGTAAGATTTTGGGAATAAGTGTAAAATCTGTAAATGGGCCTTTTTCTTTCGATGACAGGGTTCGGCAGACTCCAATAGGGTACGTCTGCTATCGTACCACATATAGATAATGATTTCGGACAGCTTGGTTTCCCGGTCTAGTAGTCATAGATTTTTTTTTTTAATTCCCAGAAGAGTTATCAAATCTCCTGCCTCCTCCCAGTTACCAGAGATTCTGGAAGTTTCTTATGTGGAAGGGGTGTGGTATTAAAAGGGGGTGGCTAACGGGTGCAAAAGGGGGGAAAAATCCCACACTTGCCAACACTCTTGGAACGTCCCGGAGAGAAGGCTCCCAAAAGAAGGGGAGACTTCACAAACTTACGGGAAAAGGTATCAAATCTCTTGAATCCTCCTGGAGGCGGAAAGAAGAGCATTTTTTCTGTAGGGAAGGGGTGTAGCCTAAAAGGGGTAGGCTAATGGGGTTGCAAAAGGGAGGAAAATCCCATACTTGCCAACACTCTTGAAACGTCCCAGAGAGAAGGCTCCCAAAATAAGGGGAGACTTCACACATGGGAAAAGTTATCAAATCTCTTGAATCCTCCCGGAAAGAAGAGCTTGCGGAGGTTTTTCTGTATGGAAGGGGTGTAGCCTAAAAGGGGGAAGCTAATGGGGTTGTAAAAGGGGGGGGGAAATTTCATACTTGACAACTCTCCTAGAATGTTCAAAAGGCTTGTGAAAGAAGGTAAGACACTCACACTTACGGAATAGTTATCAAATCTCATAAATCCTACCTAAATCTCCTGGAGAGAAGAGTTTATGGAGGTTTCTCTTGTGTTAGGGGTGTGGCCTAAGAGGGGAATAACTAGGTAAAAAAGGTATAACCCCATACTTCCCAAAACTCCTGGGATGTCCCTGAGACTCCTTGGTTTCCCGGTCTAGTAGTCATAGATTTTTTTTTGAATTCCCAGAAGAGTTATCAAATCTCCTGCCTCCTCCCAGTTACCAGAGATTCTGGAAGTTTCTTATGTGGAAGGGGTGTGGTATTAAAAGGGGGTGGCTACCGGGTGCAAAAGGGGGGAAAAATCCCACACTTGCCAACACTTTTGGAACGTCTCGGAGAGAAGGCTCCCACAAGAAGGGGAGACTTCACAAACTTACGGGAAAAGTTATCAAATCTCTTGAATCCTCCTGGAGGCGGAAAGAAGAGCGTTTTTTCTGTATGGAAGGGGTGTAGCCTAAAAGGGGTAGGCTTAATGGGGTTGCAAAACGGAGGAAAATACCATACTTGCCAACACTCTTGAAACGTCCCAGAGAGAAGGCTCCCAAAATAAGGGGAGACTTCACACATGGGAAAAGATATCAAATCTCTTGAATCCTCCCGGAAAGAAGAGCTTGCGTTGGTTTTTCTGTATGGAAGGGGTGTAGTCTAAAAGGGGGAAGCTAATTGGGTTGTAAAAGGGGGGGGGGAATTTCATACTTGACAACTCTCCTAGAATGTTCAAAAGGCTTGTGAAAGAAGGTAAGACACTCACACTTACGGAAGAGTTATCAAATCTCATAAATCCTACCTAAATCTCCTGGAGAGAAGAGTTTATGGAGGTTTCTCTTGTGTTAGGGGTGTGGCCTAAGAGGGGAATAACTAGGTAAAAAAGGTATAACCCCATACTTCGCAAAACTCCTGGGATGTCCCTGAGACTCCTTGGTTTCCCGGTCTAGTAGTCATAGATTTTTTTTGAATTCCCAGAAGAGTTATCAAATCTCCTGCCTCCTCCCAGTTACCAGAAATTCTGGAAGTTTCTTATGTGGAAGGGGTGTTGTATTAAAAGGGGGTAGCTAACGGGTGCAAAAGGGGGGAAAAATCCCACACTTGCCAACACTCTTGGAACGTCCCGGAGAGAAGGCTCAGAAAATAAGGGGAGACTTCACAAACTTACGGGAAAAGTTATCAAATCTCTTGAATCCTCCTGGAGGAGGAAAGAAGAGCGTTTTTTCTGTATGGAAGGGGTGTAGCCTAAAAGGGGTAGGCTAATGGCGTTGCAAAAGGGAGGAAAATCCCATACTTGCCAACACTCTTGAAACGTCCCAGAGAGAAGGCTCCCAAAAGAAGGGGAGACTTCACATATGGGAAAAGTTTTCAAATCTCTTGAATCCTCCCGGAAAGAAGAGCTTGCAGAGGTTTTTCTGTATGGAAGGGGTGTAGCCTAAAAGGGGTAGGCTAATGGGGTTGCAAAAGGGAGGAAAATCCCATACTTGCCAACACTCTTGAAACGTCCCAGAGAGAAGGCTCCCAAAAGAAGGGGAGACTTCACACATGGGAAAAGTTATCAAATCTCTTGAATCCTCCCGGAAAGAGCTTGCAGAGGTTTTTCTGTATGGAAGAGGTGTAGCCTAAAAGGGGAAAGCTAATGGGGTTGTAAAAGGGGGGGAAAATCTCATACTTGACAACACTCCTAGAATGTTCAAAAGGCTTGTGAAAGAAGGTAAGACCTCTCACACTTACGGAAGAGTTATCAAATCTCATAAATCCTACCTAAATCTCCTGGAGAGAAGAGTTTATGGAGGTTTCTTTTGTGTTAGGGGTCTGGCCTAAGAGGGGAATAACTAGGTAAAAAAAAGGTATAACCCCATACTTCCCAAAACTCCTGGGTGGGATGTCCCTGAGACTCCTGAAAGAAGGAGATACCTCAAAGACTCCTAGAACTTAGTTATCTAGTCTGCATCCTATCAGAAGCCAGAGCTTCTGAAGGTCACTTATGTGGAAGGGGTGTTGTCTAAAAGGGTGTGAATAACGGGTGTAAAAGGGGGAATAATCCCTTACTTGCCAACTCTCCTGGAATGTCCCTGAGGCTTCTGAAAAGAGATACCTCTCAGACTCCAAGAAGAGTTATCAAATGTCCTGCATCCTCCCAAAAACCAGATCTTCCAGAGCTTTCTTATGTGGAAGGAGTGTGGCCTTAAATGGCGTGGCTACTAGGGAGTAAAAGGGGGGAAAAATCTCTTAGAAGGGGGTACCTCGCGGAAGAGTTATCAAATCTGTTGACTCCTCTCAGAAACCAGAGATTCTGGACGTTTCTTCAGTGGAAGGGGTGTGACCTAAAAGTGGAGCAGCTATTGGGGCAAAAAGGGGTATAATCCCATACTCTCGAAAGAGTTATCAAATCTCTTGATTCCTCCCGAAACCTGGAAAGCAGAGTTTCCGGAGGTTTCTTCTGAAGAAGAGTTGTGGCTATGGGTGAAACAAGGAATCATCCCATACTTGCCGACTCTTCTGGCATGTCCAAAGGTTCACAGAAGAAGAGACCTCCTGGACTCCCTGAAGAGCTATCAAATCTTCTGATTCCTCCTAGAAACCACAGCTTGCCAAAGTTTCTTCAGTGGAAGGGGTGTGGTCTATTGGTGGTGCAGTTTCTTTTACGGTATGTGAAGACCCATATTTCTAATGATACCCGTGGTCTGCTGGGGTAAGTGACGGAGTCAGCGACTTTGTGCTCCGTCACAACTCTTAACAGTATGCGTGTCTTGAGAACACAGGTTCTGCTAACAACATAGCAGACAAGGCAGTCAAAGAAGAGACAGGCCCTTCCAGCAATTGCCAGAATTGCCAGATGGCCAGTCCGGTCCTGGTTATCACTAAACGTGGAAATAGGTGGTAACTTTCTATCTTGGTGTAAACCCTTTAAATATAGTTTTTGCATATTTAGAATGTTAAAAACGTCTATATTCATCAGAAGCTTCTCCTAATATATTCCGAATAACTACATACATTTTATTTCTAATTATCTATAGTGAGTACATGTTCTGCTGCGCTCCTGACAGCATGTACTCACATAGATCCCGGTTCACAGGGGAAACACACATGATAATTTCCCTATCTCAGGCACACACATGAGCAAGACAATTAGCCTTAGTATGTTTGTAATGCGTGAGCCGAAACAGGAGAGCAAAGAGATAGAAAGATAGATAATAGATAGGTAGAACTGAAACTATTCTACACGCAGGAGACTGCCGGAACATATGTAGAATCCCAGTGAGAGCTGTTCCCTATGTGCGGAGAAGAGAGCGCTCCCTGGCAGTCTCTCAGTGCACTCACTCTAAGCCCTGGGGCATTGGGGGATTAGAGGTGAACTGACATGCTTACATTCGCCGGGTCCAGTGCCAGGGGCCACATGCTTCCTTTCGTGCCTGTAGCAGGGGTCTGAGGCACGTTACTCTGATCAGATATTTAGCCTGGAATTCTGACATTTCAGACCTTCTTTATTTGCGGCGTCGATGGCTGAGAACCAGATTTTGTTTTTTTGGGGTTTTTTTTGCCTAATCGGAACTAAAAATCTATCGGAATGACATGCTGACAACAGAAAAAGGAAGTTGTTACATCTTTTATTGGGTGTTTCCAAGTTAAAATAGTCATAAAGTGAACACGCGTTACACGGGGACACCCACACACGTAACAATGGCCTGGCCACATGTAGTCCACACCAGATTATGACTCATGACCTCAACTTCATGGCCCCATGTGTCATTCAACAGGTCAGCCAGGACGTGTGAACACTGAGTATTTTCTAGATTTCTTGATGTTATGGGACTTTCCTTCTATTTTTTATGGACTTCTTCTTCAGTGCCCACTGGGCTTTCCATACCTTCAATAAAATTTTTCTTAACACCCCCATTCATTAGCAGAGTGTCCCTCATGACTACCCAAATCTCATGACTACGAAAAAATCTGGATTAGTAGAGACTGACAATAGCTAACATATATTAATAAAATGTCACAAACACATATGGGATAGAGATAGAACGATATTTGTATATTCAGTCATTCAGCCATGTCCCTCAGAAAGAAGCCTACACAGAAGACAAAGAGCAAAGGAGCTGAGAAAACCCTATCAGAAAAGAAAAAATGGGGTCTTCCCAGTTCTTTGGTGTTGAGCAACCTCAGCCCATCCCATGACAAGAACCCAGAACTTGTTTGTCCACCTCCTTTTCATCTCTCATAGCATCAAGGAGCATGACAACCCATTAACCTAATCCAAGACCATTTTCTCTATCATACCTTGAAGCCTACTGAAATATGTCCTCACTCGACCTATAATTGTGTGAAGAACATCTTGGCACACAACTTCCAGAAGATTGGCAGGAACACCATACAAATATCTGAGATGGGACAATATTTGTATATTAAACCATTCACTCTTTTTCCTGAGATAACAGAGACACAAAGGGGCTGAGAATGCCCTACGGGAAAAGTAAAAATGGGGTCTTCCCTTGGTGTTCAGTAACCCCAGCCCATCCCAAGTCAAGAACCCAGAACTCGTTTGTCCACCTTCTTTTCATCTTTCATAGTAGAAGGGGCTTCAGAACCTAATCCGAACCCCTTTTCTCCAGTATCCCCAGAAGTAAAATATGTCTAACGTTGCCCTATTCTATAGTGAAGAACATCTTGGCACACAACCATCAAAGTTTGGTACATATATCATCCACAAATATGAGATGGAACAATATTTGCATAATGAGCCACTCGTTAACGTTCCTCAGAAGACAGAGGAGCAAAGAGGCTGTGATAAACACCTTCAGCACGTTCCAAGAATAAAAAAACAGACTAACAACACCTAACATATATTAATAAAATTTCACCCACGTATATGAGATAGAACGATATTTGTATATTTGGTCATGTCTCTCAGAAGCCAACACAGAAGACAGAGAGCAGAGGAGCTGAGAAGATTTTATCAGAAAAGTAAAGATGGAGTCTTCTCCTGAGATTGACCAACCCCAGCTCATCCCAACACAAGAACCTGGGTCTTTTTTGTCTACCTCCTTTTCATCACTCTTAGAAGAAGGGGATCGACAACCTAACCCGAGCCGCTTTTCTCCTTTTCCCCAAAAGCCTGCTAAGATATGTCCACCATGGCCTAGTCTATTATGAAGAACATCTTAGCTCTCATTTTATGAGAACCTTTTGGGAGCTGAAACCCTACCAATGGTCCAAACCAGTAACGTATATATCAAAGATTATAACAGTGCTACTTCTGATGTTGGCTAACTACCAAAACCCCTAAAAACCAGATGGAGGAGATCTTTGTTTGCCTATCTTTGCCTCCATCTCCCACGTTCCTTTGGATATTTTCTCTCTCCCCATGCATGCTACCAACCTACAGTACCTATGGTGTTATGGTCTGTCTCTATGGCACATACATCCTTGCCCTATGTAAAAGGGTCTGACTATATAGTAACTGGTCATGGTACCGTTACTCTTTTAGACCTTTTTATCTTGAGAAATGCCATAGCTCAAAATGGACACCAGGAAGCTGGGTGAGACGTCAAATACAGCTGACATTAGTGATGTCATAGTGAAGTGGCTTCACCGTTGTAATTGTTCCCCATCAATGTGATTCGAAACGACATTTCAGAAAATCCAGATCCACCTTTGACCCAGAGTAGAGTAACAAAAACCTCAATTTGACAAGATAAGGATAAGATCCCAAGAAAGTCATCCAATAGTACAACTCACAATGTTTACACTAATGGACAAGAACTAGAGGCATTCCTGAAAGATGGATCCTGCGCCACTCGGTGATAACTCGTGAAGGAGACGTCCATTATTAGACCGCAAACTTATAACTGAATGATGTATGATATCTCGCCTACACTAATTAGGAGCTACAAAGTGTACAGCAGCCATAGTGTTCAAAACTGTGAAAGCATACAGAATACAAATCAACAGCAAACACATCATGGTAGGAGGTACGTGGAGATGTTCAACAAGGGTCAGTAGTCATTGGGCTGAAATACAGGGGTCAATGGACGTTCTCTTAGAAATATCAGACGTCAAAAATGAATAGACCCTCAAGTACAGTAAATGACAAAAGTGTATCATTGGGTGGACCACAGGTCAAGTGGGCACCATTGACCCAAGTGGCAAGTGTTAGCAATGGCGTCCTAACAACGGAGACTAAAGTCATAATCAAATGGTGGAGGAATGGGGGCACTATTTTTTACAACCTCTTCACAACCTTGGGATTTTCCAATTTTGAGTTTTGTTTTTGGCTCCTCTTCTTCCCTGGGCCATAACTTTTTTCTTTTTCCATCAATATGGCCACGTGAGGGCTTTTTTTTTTGTGGGACGAGTTGTACTTTTGAAGGACATTATTGATTTAACCATATAATATACAACAGGAAAAAAAGGGTATTCTGTCATGCCAACCCATCGGCGCCCCACGATCATGTAACAGGGGTGTCGATGGGCAGGGTTTGTGATGTGCTCCCGTTAAGTGCGAGCAAAATGCTGCTGTCAAAGACTGACAGAGGCATTTAACATGTTAACAGCCGCAGGTGGATCACGATTCCACCCGTGGCTGTTAGAGGAACATGACAACAAATCAGATCAGCTGTCATGTACCGGGAAGGATGGAAGGATGTGGGCTCAGAGCCAGAGCCAGCATGAAAGGGCGTGAAGCGACCTATGACATATCTATACGTCATAGGTTGTGAAGGGATTAAATCCGTCATACGGTTTCAGAGATATGGGCCTTTTTATTTAGTGATACTTTTTATGGTCTTTACCTAGGGGTGTGGCTCACAAGATTAAAAATGAAGAGCCCCAGAGGATCCTGTGAGCCACACCTCCCCCAAGACGATCAAAATTAGCAGTAAATTGCAAAGCCTGTATCTCTGGAACCGTATGGCGGATTTAAAATAAACAAAAAGCGGAATAATCAGGGGAGCCGTGGGACTAAAACATTATCAAAAACTGGCCACTTTTGACCTTATAACAGGTCACCATTAAGGAGAAATGAGGAGAGACATACATACTTGTAGAGCTGGGGTTTGGTCCAGGTTCTTGTAGAGTAGGAGGGTAATGTGACCCCTTGACCGGTTCCTACTCTAGCTAGTGTTATAGAATGTGGGAATAACTTGACGGTGCCTATTTTAAAAGACGATGGGGGTGAACCAGAGGTGAGACCCCCACCCCGTTTACCCAGGCTCAGTACCAGCTGCAAAGTCTGACGCTACGGCTCTTCGGTTAACAGCTGTGACTTTTCTCCTTAGCTTCCACTTGGCACCCTTATAACGGACTACTTCCTAAGAGCTGCCACTTATAACTCACATCAGCCATAGAGAGAGGGGGTGACACTTTTGACAGTGCTGGACTCTCGGGAGTTAAAAACTAAGGATTGGGCAGGTTGATCTCCAACATGCTCAATCTTTCAATCCTGCGATGCCATTGGTGGACTTTCTGGTTTCTTCCACACATACGACCCAAGAAAATGTGAAGCTAGCTTACAAATTCCCAACCTGGGCACAGTATAAAACAGGGGTAAAGACAGGAATAAGATCCATCCCATAATTGTCATATGCTATTACACCAGTTTGGCCACCTCTGTCCATAGGGATGACCCTATGTACTTAAATATCGCCCCCACCACCACCGCGTTCCCCGAAATAAGCGCCATTGATGATGTCATTAAATATGGCTGCACCCCAGGCATGGGGAGGACATCATACACGGTAATGCTGCCACCCAACACTGCAACAGGAACATCAATAACGTGTGTGACATATCACATATCGATGCAGCAGACGTGACACCCAGCCGGTGACTGCACGAGCCGTGACCGACCACAGCGCTGTATGTGTGACTGACGGGGACAAATACTGCAGTGTGTGTGTTACACGAGCGCTCATTGCACCGGCGCATTGGTGCATTGTGTGCTTGTGTGTGTCATGTTCATGGTTGTAAATGTATTATGGTTGTCATTGTGCAAATATTTGTGAGGTTCCATAGAGATCTGCCAGATAATGACTGCAAATGTGTGTGTACACAGAGTATGTGAGTATACGTGTGTGCGCATAGAGTATGCATGTGTGTACATTGGGTATGTGTGTGTGTACACAGAGTATGTGTGTACATAGAGTATCTGTGTATGTGTGTGTACAGAGTATGTGTGTGTACATCAAGTATATGTGTACACAGAGTATGTATGTGTGTGTACATATATGTGTGTATATGTGTGTGTACATAGAGTATATGTGTACATAAGAGTATGTCTGTACATAGAGTATGTGTGTACATAGAGTATGTGTGTACATAGTGTATGTGTGTGTACATAGAATATGTGTGTGCCTAGAGTATGTGTGTACATAGAGTATATTTGACTGTGTGTGTACATAAAGTCGATGTCTGTGTATACACAGAATGCATATTTGTATGTGAAGGTATATTTGTGAGTGTGTGTCTGCCCATAGCATGTATGAGTGTGTATATGTGTACACATGGTATATATGTATAGTTATATGTGTGTATACAGATTGTATGTGTGCGTGTATATACAGGATGTATGTGCCTTTGTACACACAATTCTTATGGGTGTGTGTACACAGGTTGTGTGTTTGTGTGAGTTTACCCAAAGTATGTATGTTTACCCAGCTTGTGTACTTATATGTGTACACAGGTTGTATGTGTGTGCACATAGGCTTTATGTGTTTGTACATAAAATGAATGTCTGTGCACACAAGATGTATGCAGGTGTACTTAGGTCGCATGTGTGTGCACAGGAAGTATGTGCGTGTAAAAAAGATGTATGTATTTGTGCACAGGATGTATGAGTGTGTACACAGGTTGTGAGTATGAGAAGCTGTGTGCACAGGATGTGTACACCCTAATGTCCTGATATATGTGTGTGTACACAGGGTGTGTGTGCGCCTGAACAGGATGTCTGAGTCTGTACACCTTGATATATATGTGTGTGTGCAGAGGATGTATGTGTGTCTGTTTGTAAAGAGGATGTATGTGTACACCTTGATATATGTGTGTGTGTGTACACAGGATGTGTGTATGTGTAGAGAGGATGTTTCTGTACAGACGATGTATGTGTGTACATCCTGATATATGTATATGTGTACACAGGTTGTATGTGTGTGTGTACACCCTGATATATTTGTATGTACAGAGGATGTATGTCTGTACACGCTGATATATGTGTGTGTATACAGAATGTGTGTGTATCTACACAGGATATATGTGTGTGTACACCCTGCTATATTTGTGTGCGCACAGAGGATGTGTGTGTCTACACAGGAGGTATGTGTGTGTACATACAGGGGATGTATATGTGTACACCCTGATATATGTGTGTGTACACAGGATGTATGTGTGTACAGGGGATGTATGCGTGTCTGTAGTCCCTGATGTATGTTTGTGTACACCGTGATGTATGTGTGTGTACAGAGGATGTATGTGTGTCTACACAAGAGGTAAGTGTGTGTACAGAGGATTTATGTATGTGTACACCGTGATGTATGTGTGTGTGTAAAGAGGATGCATATTGTGTACACCTTGATATATGTGCATGTAAACAGGATGTAAGTGTGTGTACAGAGGATGTACTGTATGTGTGTACAGGGTTGTATGTGTGTGTACTCCCTGATGTATGTGTGTGTACACCGTGATGTATGTGTGTAGAGGATGTATATGTGTGTATACTGTGATGTATCTATGTGTAGTCCCTAATGTACGAGTGTGTACAGAGGATGTATATGTATGTACACAGGATGTACATGTGTGTGTACAGAGGATGTATATATATGTATGTACACAGGATGTACATGTGTGTGTACAGAGGATGTATATATATGTATGTACACAGGATGTACATGTGTGTGTACAGAGGATGTATATATATGTATGTACACAGGATGTACATGTGTGTGTACAGAGGATGTATATGTGTGTACACCGTGATGTATCTGTGTGTAGTCCCTAATGTACGTGTGTGTACACAGGATGTATGTGTGTACAGAGGATATGTGTGTGTGTACACTGTGATGTGTGTGTACAGAGGATGTATATGTGTGTACACAGGATGTATGTGTGTACAGAGGATACGTGTGTGTGTACACTGTGATGTGTGTGTACACAGGATGTACATGTGTGTACAGAGGATGTATGTGTGTGTACACAGGCTGTATATATATGTATGTACACAGGATGTACATGTGTGTGTACAGAGGATGTATATGTGTGTACACCGTGATGTATCTGTGTGTAGTCCCTAATGTACGTGTGTGTACACAGGATGTATGTGTGTACAGAGGATATGTGTGTGTGTACACTGTGATGTGTGTGTACAGAGGATGTATATGTGTGTACACAGGATGTATGTGTGTACAGAGGATATGTGTGTGTGTACACTGTGATGTGTGTGTACAGAGGATGTATATGTGTGTACACAGGATGTACATGTGTGTGTACGGAGGATGTATATGTGTGTACACCGTGATGTATCTGTGTGTAGTCCCTAATGTACGTGTGTGTACACAGGATGTATGTGTGTACAGAGGATATGTGTGTGTGTACACTGTGATGTGTGTGTACAGAGGATGTATATGTGTGTACACAGGATGTATGTGTGTACAGAGGATACGTGTGTGTGTACACTGTGATGTGTGTGTACACAGGATGTACATGTGTGTACAGAGGATGTATGTGTGTGTACACAGGCTGTGTGTGCGCCGGGTGGAATGTGTGTATAGGTAGATGCCCACAGACTGTGTTTGTACATTTCCCGTCACCATATGGCAGCATATCTCCGCACTGCCTATATGTATACAGTATATATTGTACATTTACCTACAGGTTCTACGTCAATCGACATAACAAACATCAGCGACACAGAGCGGCGGTGGCGACAGCACGGATAAAGAATGCCATTCATTCCCCGCAGACGAGACACCCAGTGTGAGACACCTACGAATGTGTGCAGCATACAATCTGCCTGTGAGAGCACGCCACCGAAAAAAAAGCCTGGGGAGCATGGTGTCCGCCTGCATTCACTGTGCCAATGTGAGTACACATCCCCGAGACCATCAGCATCCAGCCTGCATGAGCAGCCCCCCGCGCTGCAGACCCCCACTCCAAACCAGTGCAATCATCGATCAGGTGGGAAGCGGAGAATTGATTGACTATTGGTAACGCCATAATAAAACCAGTGGGCACTGGGAATGGAGGGGGAGGGGGGCATCCATTCTCTATACAGGTGTGTCACCACCTGCAGTGACTACTGGGGCATGGGGGGGGGTTTACATCCATCCTGACGCATGCAGATGTGCCGGATTCCTGGGGGTGGTCTATTACAGGATGCGACTGGCCATAATCCCGTAATTAAAAAAAAGGCACCGATCACAGGTAACGACCAAATAAAATGAGATCATCCGTCGGTGAAAGCGGTGTAACCCTTTAAATGCCACGCTTGGGTTGAAGGCACCTGGAATATCAACGAGACCCCCTATAGACTCGCTACTACTCACCACTGGCATTTTTACCGCATATAAGGTGCTGGAAAGGTTGGAGAAGACCCCATAGCTCCGAATCGTTGTTGATCGCCTGTTCTAGGGATTCTGCGGTAAAGTTCGGCGCCTCGTTCTCCTTTTCGGGGCGAGGTATGGCCAAGACCCTCTTGTAGATTTCTTTGAAGAGGGTCTCCACGCAGGCGGTCAGGTAGATGGCGGAGTGTTCGTGGATCCTGAGGGCCACCCTACTGTCCACCATCCACCGGTAGAACTTGCCGACGGAAAAAGTCAAGCCGCAGCGCAACGACTTGCCCCGACTGAGTCTGTCCCCGGTGCTCATGTTGTAGAGGGACAGGGCGCTAAGGGTCGACGCCGTGCAACCGGACGATAGCGACCAAGCCAGGACGATCTCCATGGCGCTTTGGATCTCGTACTTGGTGCATTTGGCAAATCTTAGGCTCAGGCGTTGAGCCTCTTTGGCGATCCTTACGAGAGAGCGGCTGACCAGGGTGGACAACTTGGAGAGGACATCTCGGCCGGCGTTGGCGGTGGTGGTCAGGATCTGCTCCTTCTTCAGGAGGGCTTCTACCTCCTCAAGGCTCCAGGGGACTTCCTCAAGGTCAGGCAGCCTGGAGCACTGTCCTGAGCAGTCCAGGACCTCCGACTCTTCAGCCAGGACAGTATTGACCGTGTCAAAGCTGTTGTGTCTACTGTGCATGGAGTCAGTTAGTAGCCAGCAGTGTCCTCCATGGGCGTAAGCGACCGGGTGAGAATCGGAACACAGGGACAAGTTGGAAGACCTGATGGAATCAGCAGCACCACCATAACCAGAATCCAGGGTCAAATCTTCCAGAGTCCTCACAGCTGTCTTACCTCTTCTTGCCATAACTGCACTTCATACTGCACCAGGGGAAACGAAAAAGAGGAGCCACCGATGCAGATGTTTCTCTTAAAGGGATGACACCCCTTGAAGGGAAATAAAAAAAAGCCAAGATGCAAGATTCTTCTGGATCCAAGAAAAAAGGGAAAAAAAATGCTCCGAAGTCCGATGTGACTGCGTTATCTCCCCCCAGAGCGGAGCTCTCTGCACTGCATCACACAGAGCGGCGAGAGGAGGCTGACGGAGGCGGGGCTGGGGTCCGGGGGCGGGGCCTGCGCGAGGGGACAACACTGCTCCGGCCAATGGGGAGGCGGCAGTGACAAGAGGTGGAATGTCAGTGAGCGGCGGGGATAGAGACTGGCAGAGATGTGAGCGGGGAGCACGGCGGACCGGGGGGGTGGGGGGAACACGGCGGACCGGGGGTTGTGCGGGGAGCACGGAGGACCGGGGGGGTGTGCGGGGAGAACGGAGGACCGGGGGTGTGTTCGGGGAGCAGGGCGGACCGGGGGGTGTTCGGGGAGCACGGAGGACCGGGGGGGGTGTGCGGGGAGCACGGCGGACCGGGGGGTGTTCGGGGAGCACGGAGGACCGGGGGGGGGTGCGGGGAGCAAGGAGGACCGGGGGGGGTGTGCGGGGAGCACGGCGGACCGAGGTGTGTGCGGGGAGCACGGCGGACCGGGGGGTGTTCGGGGAGCACGGAGGACCGGGGGGGGGTGTGCGGGGAGCACGGCGGACCGAGGTGTGTGCGGGGAGCACGGCGGACCGGGGGGTGTTCAGGGAGCACGGAGGACCGGGGGGGTGTGCGGGGAGCACAGAGGACCGGGGGGGTGTGCGGGAGCACGGCGGACCGAGGTGTGTGCGGGGAGCACGGCGGACCGGGGTGTGTGCGGGGAGCGCGGCGGACCGGGGGGTGTTCGGGGAGCACGGAGGACCGGGGGGGTGTGTGCGGGCTGCACGGCGGACCGGGGGGGGTGTGCGGGGAGCATGGCGGACCGAGGTGTGTGCGGGGAGAACGGAGGACCGGGGGGTGTGCGGGGAGCACGGCGGACCGAGGTGTGTGCGGGGAGCGCGGCGGACCGAGGTGTGTGCGGGGAGCACAGAGGACCGGGGGGTGTGCGGGGAGCACGGAGGATCGGGGGGTATGAGGGGAGCATGGCGAACGGGGGGGGGGGAGTGTGTGGGTAGCATGGCGAACTGGAGGACCGGGGGGGGTGTGCGGGGAGCGCGGAGGACCGGGGTGTGTGCGGGGAGCACAGCGGACCGAGGTGTGTGCGGGGAGCACGGAGGACTGGGGGGGTGCGGGGAGCACGGCGGACCGGGGGGGGGTTTTCGGGGAGCATGGCGGACCGAGGTGTGTGCGGGGAGAACGGAGGACTGGGGGGTGTGAGGGGACCATGGAGATCCGGGGGCTGTAAGGGGAGCACAGCCGTGCAAGGAGCATGGCGAACTGGGGGGTGTGCGGGGAGCACGGTGGTGTGGGGGGTGTAAGGCTTTGTGCACACGTTGCGGATTCCGCTGCGGGTTTTTCCGCGCGGAAACGCAGGTAAAACCGCAGGTAAAGTGACCTGCGGTTTGGTCTGCGGTTTCACACCTCTACTATGGTAAAGGTATGAAACCGCTGCGGAATCCGCACAAACAATTGACATGCTGCAGTTTGTAAACCGCAGCAAAACCGCGCGGAAAATTCCGCACCGTGAGCACAGCGTTTTTGAAACCCCATAGGGTTTCATTGTACTGTACATGGTCAGCAGAACTGCTGCGTTTCCGCAGGGCCAAAGCCTCTGCGGAAACGCAGCACAATCCGCAACGTGTGCACACAGCCTTAGGGGAGCACAGCAGTGCAGGAGATGTAGGGGAGCATGGCGGAACTGAGGGTGTGCGGGGAGCACGACGGACTGAGGAGTGTCGGGAGCACGGCGGTCCGGGATGTGTAAGGGGAGCATGGCAGACTGAGGAGTGTCAGTAGAGCACGGTAGGCCAGGGGGTGTGCGGGGAGCACGGCGGACTGAGGAGTGTCAGGGGAGCACGGCGGTCCGGGATGTGTAAGGGGAGCACGGAGGACCGGGGGGGGGTGCGGGGAGCATGGCGGACCGAGGTGTGTGCGGGGAGCACGGAGGACCGGGGGGGGGTGTGCGGGGAGCACGGAGGACCGGGGGGTGTGAGGGGACCATGGAGAACCGGGGGCTGTAAGGGGAGCACAGCCGTGCAAGGAGCATGGCGAACTGGGGGGTGTGCGGGGAGCACAGTGGTGTGGGGGGTGTAGGGGAGCACAGCGGTGCAGGAGATGTAAGGGGAGCATGGCGGAACGGAGGGTGTGCGGGGAGCACGGCGGACTGAGGAGTGTCAGAGGAGCACGGCAGGCCAGGGGGTGTGCGGGGAGCACGGCGGACTGAGGAGTGTCAGGAGAGCATCGCAGGCCAGGGGGTGTGCGGGGAGCACGGTGGACTGAGGAGTGCCAAGGGAGCACGGCGGTCCGGGATGTGTAAGGGGAGCACGGTGGACTGAGGAGTGTCAGTAGAGCACGGTAGGCCAGGGGGTGTGCGGGGAGCACGGCGGACTGAGGAGTGTCAGGGGAGCACGGTGGTCCGGGATGTGTAAGAGGAGCACGGAGGACCGGGGGGGTGTGCGGGGAGCACGGCGGGCCGGGGGGTGTGAGGAGAGCATGGCGAACCGGGGGGGGGGAGTGTGTGGGGAGCATGGAGAACCGGGGGCTGTAAGGGGAGCACAGCCGTGCAAGGAGCATGGCGAACTGGGGGGGTGTGCGGGGAGCACGGTGGTGTGGGGGGTGTAAGGGGAGCACAGCGGTGCAGGAGATGTAAGGGGAGCAAGGCGGAATGGAGGGTGTGCGGGGAGCACGGCGGACTGAGGAGTGTCAGAGGAGCACGGCAGGCCAGGGGGTGTGCGGGGAGCACGGCGGACTGAGGAGTGTCAGGAGAGCACGGCAGGCCAGGGGGTGTGCGGGGAGCACGGCGGACTGAGGAGTGTCAGGAGAGCATGGCAGGCCAGGGGGTGTGCGGGGAGCACGGCGGACTGAGGAGTGTCGGGAGCACGGCGGTCCGGGATGTGTAAGGGGAGCACGGCGGACTGAGGAGTGTCAGGGGAGTACAGCGGACTGAGGCGTGTCAGGGGAGCACGGCGGTCCGGGATGTGTAAGGGGAGCATCGCGGACTGAAGAGTGTCAGGGGAGCACGGCGGATCGAGGAGTGTCACGGGAGCACAACAGGCCAGGGGTGTGCGGGGTGCACGGCGAGCCGAGGGGTGTGAGGAGAGCATGGCGAACCGGGGGGGGGGAGTGTGTGGGGAGCATGGAGAACCGGGGGCTGTAAGGGGAGCACAGCCGTGCAAGGAGCATGGCGAACTGGGGTGTGTGAGGGGAGCACGGTGGTGTGGGGGGTGTAAGGGGAGCACAGCGGTGCAGGAGATGTAAGGGGAGCATGGCGGGACGGAGGGTATGAGGGGAGCTCGTCAGACTGAGAAGTGTCAGGGGAGCACGGCAGGCCAGGGGGTGTGCGGGGAGCACGGCGGACTGAGGAGTGTCGGGAGCACGGCGGTCTGGGATGTGTAAGGGGAGCACGGCGCACTGAGGAGTGTCAGGGGAGCACGGTGGTCCGGGATGTGTAAGAGGAGCACGGCGGACTGAGGAGTGTCAGGGGAGCACGGCGGTCCGGGATGTGTAAGGGGAGCATGGCGAACCGGGAGGGCGGGGAGTGTGCAGGGAGCATGGCGAACTGGGGGGGGTAAGCGGGGAGCACGGTGGTGTGAGGTGAGCACAGCGGTAGTACGGCAGACTGGGGGGGGTAAGCGGGGAGCACGGCTGTGCAGGTGGTGTGAGGGGAGCACGGCGAACTGGGGGGTGTGGGGGAACACGATGGAGCGGGGGGTGTAAGGGGAGCATGTCAGATTGATGGATGTAAGAGGAGCGCGGCGGACCGGGGGGTGCAGGGAGCGCAGCGAACCGGGTAGGGGAGTGTAAGGATATCACGGTGGGCTGGGGGCTGCTGAATGCGGCCAGAGACGAGAGGGGCAGTAGTGAGGGAGGGCTGATTATGACGGGCTAATGGCAACTTGTAGCTTGGAAGCATTCAAGTCTCCAGATGGAAGGATGGGGCTGTAGGAGAGGGGGATAATAGTCTACAGATGTGATTAAGAGGCTTGGGATAAATCAGTCTGTGATATCCTGCAGATGGAAGGCTGGGGCTATAGGATTCTGGAAGTTGGCA
Organism: Dendrobates tinctorius; assembly: GCF_039654945.1. Lineage (NCBI taxonomy): Eukaryota > Metazoa > Chordata > Amphibia > Anura > Dendrobatidae > Dendrobates > Dendrobates tinctorius. The sequence continues at coordinate 19,015,411 of NW_027361688.1, forward strand.
TAGGTCAGGTGCAATAGTCTGCATAGGTAAGGCTGCGGCTATGTAATGTTGGGGCTTAGGTTATATGATAGCTACTGAGCATGTGTGACCACTGAGGCTGCAATACAGGTATTCCGAGGAACAGCAGGGGGCGCCATAGGTCTGACACCAGGCAGGGGCATTCTTCTCTTAGTCACTGATGGTTCCTTCTCCTGATGTCACAGTTCTTCTCTACGTTTGGATTTTAAAAGTTCCCGTCACTAATAATTCCCGCATTACCAGAACGTGTCCATCCGCTGAGGACTAATAGCGGGAGACTCAGCAGATCATTAATGGGCACCAGTGACGCTCCTCCTCAGGCCTTTTCATGTCGGCCATTAGTGGGAGGATTTCTCCTGATTCATTCTGTGGCTCTTTCAGAATCTTCCCAACAAGTCGCACAAAGAAACGTCTATAAATAAAGCTCCCGACTGTGATCTTGTGTCACCGGCCTGGCGGTGCGACTACGTGGAAATAGTAAATTCACGTAATAATCTGGAAATAACGCATTTATATCAGATAATGTCTCGCAGTCGGAGTCTCATCGAGATATTTTCCGCTACCGAGGTTGCGGACCTTTAGAAATTCTACATTCAGAAAATTATTTTTCCCCGTTCATTTAAAAAAATGGGCCTCTTTTGTTTACCTAAATATGGCCCCTCTAGGCGTGATGCTCAACTCTCCTGTGGGCGTTTTCTTGAAGACCACTCCCACTTGGCTAATAAGACTAGATTTATACGCAGGGAAGAGGAGGCTATATCTCAGGAACGGAGAGGCGCAGGAAAAAAAGAAAATCATCGCCGAATTCAGGAGAACAGCGGCATTCACACCGGGTTTAAAAAAAATGCATATTTATGGCAAGTGGATAAGAGACATTTACCAAACCTTCAATTTCCATTCAGTTCTCTGGATTTAGTATTGTGCGCTCTGAAATTTTAAGCCCACGTTGTGTGAATGATGGCTCCTCACTGCCCCTCATCCCTGCTGCTGCTTAATCTTTGCCTACATACGGGTAACCTGATTGACAGCTCCTCACTGCCCCTCCTCCCTGCTGTTGCTGAAGTCTCCCACTGCTCAGTACAAGCCACAGCTTTCTGGCAGGGTGAATGGAGATTTAAAATACATGGATTCATAAAATACTATTTTTAATATCAGGGATTATACAGCCGTTCTGCCAATAAATACACTAACCTCATCAGGTCAAAGAGATCTATAGGTCTTAGGCAGGCTGTTGTACTTACTTTGAAAATCCAAGACAGGATGGCCGTATAATCTTTTCTTTAAAGTTTTCCTGCTACCACAATGAGATGAGGAGGGTAAGGTAAAGACCTGCTCAGTAACCAGGCATTTGTCATACCACTCAATGACAGTGCAGCCGAGCAATTCTCGAATTTATAAGTTATCCTCCATCTATGAGATAGGAGATGACCTTCCAGTCACTTGGGGGTCCGACCGCTATGACCCCAAGAGATCCCACAAATCCGGCTGAATGGACTGATGGTCGACCATGCGTATTGTCACCCATTCATTCTTAATGGCACCACCGGAGATAGTCGAGAATGAATGGAGTATTGGTGCGCATGATTGACCACCAATCCGTTCGGCCGGGGTTCTTCAGAGCCCCGTTTCTCAGGATCGCTGGAGATCACGGTGGTAAGACCCCCAGCGATAGATTGGAGAACAACCCTATAAGATCCCCATACACAAGATAAAAATTGGCAAATTTCGACCATAATGAACAACCCTTGGACGATGAACGATCGTTTTTGCTCAAGACACCGATCAGGCATGTTGGACTATCGGCCCAAAAAAATTGAGCGCAACCCATGTGATCTGAGATATTTTTTTTCTGACGACAAACTTGTTCGTCCTATAGATAAACGATAGTTCATCGGCCCATTATTCCCTTAGGGCCCCCATATGCATTAGACTAATGTCGGCTGAACCTGCTTATTTTGGTAGGTTCAGCTGACAATCTAATGTGCATGGGACCCCCCCGACTCTCCAGTCATCTGATTGTCGGGTGAGTTAAGGATCTGGCATGTCCTGTTTCAGACTGATGACCCTTTTCTTCTCAGAGAGATAAGACTCCACTTGTAGGGGACACAGGAGCAGCCGGCAATACTGCCGTGTATGTGGGGGCCAGGCGGAATAGATGATGGCCATCGTTCGGCCGATAGCTATTGTTTATGGGGCCCCTTACGTATATGGGGGTCCAACATGCCAGAAGATCACATTGCTTGTGGTCTAGGAGGAAGGACTTCTAGTGTGTCAATACGAGGGTGCTTAAAGGGTCTAACATGTCAGAAGATCACCTTGCTGGTGGTCCAGGAGGAGGGAGGTCTAGTGTGTCAAGAGTCAAGGTATAGAGGTCCAATGCTGCCATCTCTCTGGACAGATAATCTTGTCATATTTTTTACCTCCATCATACTGTGCCAAATAATTATATAGTGCCTACATGGTACTGCTTTATGTATTATATGGCGCCTATAAATGTTGATAGATACAGTTCCCATTACGGTCCATCATGTTTCCCAGCACAATTTCTCTACAGTCTATGGCTCTTCTAGATGTGGAGACATCACCAGCCTCCAACTCTTTCTGTGTGTCCTCTGGAGTCGCCGGTTCTTCCCCCCTCCATCAGTCGATGATTATAGTTGCATTGTACAGGTGTTTCATTTCTATTCACCGATCACTTAAAGTCTGGGCCTCACCCTTGTGAAAAGGTGAGCTTTACTCATTTTTCCGGCTTCTAGGTGACCCAACCAGTTTTTCCGACTTCCAGATGCAAGAATGAATGAATGCAACTTGATAGGAATTTTTGTGACGTCCAAAATAGTCTGTGAAATGACACTTTACCATTCTCTACACCGAGGAACTGGTTCAGGGCTTCTTCGGAAATCTAAAATAATTGTTTAGGGGTTTATTAAGGCTGAGAATTACCCTTCTCTACACTGAGGAACAGGTTCAGGGCTTCTTCAGAAGTGAAAAATAATTGTTTCGGGATTTATTAAGGCTGAGAATTTCTGGCCTAAATTGGTGGTGTGATGTTGGTCAGTAGAATAGGGGACAGGAGCATCAAGTTATGGGTATGATTAGAGCTTCCACTGCAAACGTTAAAATGACCATGACATGACCCAGACAGACCCTATTGTAAGACCAGGGGTCAACACCCTTTGCTTGACCAACAGAGAAGAGTGGTCTGCTCCACCAGATATTACAGAGGTGTGTCCAGTATGGCTGCTGGTGCTGAAGGACTACAAGGGTGCTCTAAGAGCCCAGTATATCCGGAGGTCACATTGCTGCTCATCCAAGAGGAAGGACCTCTCAAGTGTCAATACAAGGGTGATTAAAGGGTCCAACATGCCACAAGGTCACATTGCTGGTGGGCCAGAAGGAGGGACATCCCAGGTGTGAATGAATAAAAGGGTCTAACATGTTAGGAGATCCTGTTGCTGGTAGTCCAGGAAGAGGGACCTCCCAAGTTTCATTACAAGGGTCCAATATGTCAGAAGGTCACATTGCTGGTGGTCCAGAAGGAGGGACATCCCAGGTGGAAATAAAAGGGTCCAACATGTCAGGAGATCACATTGCCTGTAGTCCAGGAAGAGGGATCTCCAAAGTTTCATTACAAGGGCAGTAAAAGGTCCAATATGTCAAAAGGTCATGTTGCTGGTTGTTGAGAAGCAGAGACCTTTCAAGGTATAGAGCAGTGGTTCCCAAACTCCAGTCCTCGTGGACCCCAACAAGTCATGTTTTCAGGATTTCCTTAGTATTTCACAGGTGATGGAAGTATCATCAAGGCATCAAAGTCAGCCTGAAGAAGAGACCTGAGTAGTCTCGAAAGCTTGCAATGTGTTACCATCTTTTCAGTTAGCCATTAAAAGGTATCAACCACTGAGGACTCTCAATTCTGAATATTTTTCTATCTACTGGCTAACACGGTACAAAGATATACATGTTTCCTGCATCAAGGCATCAGGAATTCTCTCACATGTGTAACACTATGGAAATCCTGAAATCATGACCTGTTGGGGTCCGCGAGGACTGGAGTTTGGGAACCACTGGTATAGAGTGTCCTTCATATAGCAATGCTGCCATATTTCTGGGCAGATAATAGTGCCTCTCCTCCCATTTTTTGTGTTTATTCCATTATTTTAAGGGTGTTGGTAAAGGACAATAACACGGATTTGGGTCATCTTTGGTGGGACAGTCCAGTAGCCAAATCCTGAAGGTGGAAAAAAAGCCAGCTGTCCGGCTGTGAAGAGACGCCATGGAAGCAGCCCTCCATCTTCCCTCCTGTTCTCCCTTTTACAGATAGTCGTTTATTAGATGTGGGGTCTCCTAGCTAATGTTGGATACACATGGTCTCACGTAAATGCATGGCCTTCAACATATAGACTTCACATTAATTTTATTAGTCATTAAAGTGAAGCTGATGTTTCTGGTGACTTTTCAGAATAGGTGGTCATGTGTTGGTATATGAGGAATAACACAGTTTCTGATTTATATCTTCCATTTTTCACAGTGTTTCCACCTGTAGGATCTATCATTTTTAGTTGTCTCTGAGCTAGCGGGTGGAAACTGAGCGCTATGATGTCTTCTCTATACTTAACACTTGCTTATGAAGAGATCCTGAGCTTCTCTCTATCTCTGTAGCACATGAGACAGCAGCAGCATGGAGAACATCATACAATATGACTAAGCAATGTGGCTGTGAATCCAGCATCAGAGTTAAAAAAAAAATTGCTCGAAGCTGGAGCTTCATGTGTCTTTCACTGTGTCTCTACCTCCTCTCCCCAGCTCCCCCTTCGTTGCTTTGCCCAAGAGTGAATGGCGAGCTCAGGAGAGGGGGGTAAAGTGGCTCATAAGTGGAGAAAGAAGCATATTCCTCTGAAGATATATTATGAAGTGAGTTAAAATACTTATATTCACCTGTACTATTGATTTATTGGGGAGAAGTCTGTGAGGACCTGTCATGTCAAGCTCAGTTGGGCAGGGAGAAATCAGTGGGTTTCCCCATTCTTGACAGCTTTTGAGAGTAAAACGTACATGCTCATGATGATGGGGCCCGGCCTTGATTCATTACCATTTTTTTTTTTCAAGGGGGTGTCATACTCGTACTAATACGCTAAACAATCCCTATATACTTAGTACAGTTTCAATGACACTTTTTTTGTTTTACGGAATGGGTTTTCTTCTACTTTGTTGAAAATGATCATAACCCAGTGTGAGAGCCACAAAGCAGATTAAATGAGCAATAACGATTTTTCTTCTATGATTTCACAACCAATTATCTTACAAATACGATAAACTGAGTAACGGCACGATCCAAATTACAGATAAAATCTCCTGCTGGTTTTTCAGCCACGGGGTCTTGATTTATTAATGGGTGGGTGTGTTCTTTCTGTTTTGCCGATGGATATTGTTACCCCAATATCAAAGCAATGCATTCATGCTGAGCTGGTAAGAGAAGAGTTTATTGTACCAGCTTGTTAAAAGCAACTCAACATCCTAAATCTACGGCCGTCGTATGAAAAGGGGACATATACTTGGAAGCCTTTTTTCAAGCAAATTCTTTCATTATCCAACATATAGGGTACTCATAGGGTTAATATGAACACCCGTGGGGGACATTTAAGTTATAGTGCAAGTGCAATCATCTCTGAAAATTCCTGCTTGTTCCTTTAATCTGAACTCTTCTCTGGACTTGTTCACACTACTAGCGCTGTTGCAAGCCCTGCATTTGTCACTCCTGGGTTTGTGTTTTCTGGGGTTTCCTGCTCCCCTTGGCTGCCTGCCATCTTGCATACCCTCCTCTCCTTGTCATTACTATTCCACAAGTCCTACCCACTGTGTCATTGCCTTCGGCTTGTGATGTCCACCCTGTCCTATCTCTTAGAAAATCCACCTCACAAGGGTCGATTGTCATGTAGAGAACGGAAGGTGGACTTACCCACCCCACCAGGAGTCCAGTGATGGAACAGAAGCTTCGGACCCCTTGACATAACATTCTTTCGATAATTGTTGATGATTACAAATTGAAATATAGAATTGTTGCCTGGGTTTATTTGCTTTGAGGGAATACAGGAAGGATTTCCATACCGGAAGGTTATGGATCACGTCCTGATGTCATGATGCCGTTGATCTCCCGTGTGCTTGCGCAGAACCATCCCAGGTGCCATGACGTTCAGTCGTCTCACGTAGCATTAGAGGTCCAAAGATTCAAACGAGAGCGATGGGGGATCAGAAGATGCTGTGAGGACTGGACAGGTGGCCATGACTAGCGGAGGGTCTGGAGAGGTGAGCGGTAACGTGATGTTACTTTTTTTTTTACACATGATGTTTATTATTCTCTGAGGTCTCAATCAAGAGCATTATAAGGGACATTATCTTCTAGCAAACCAAATTTCACAGGAAAATCCATGCAAACGGGGGAATTCGAATTTGGCCTGATCTGACCTCTATTAAACACTAAGTGGGACTGTACTCGATGTTTCTTAGCAAGGCTAGATAGATAGCTATGAAATAAAAACAGTAGATAGATAATAATATATATACGAGATAAGTAGAGAATAAATATTGAAGCAAATCTTTGCCAATCTCGATGTATGCTTCAGGTTGTTGTCCTGCTGGAACTGTGTACAAACCTAAATACTCGCATATAGCTCAGCGTTGAGACCACCATCAGTCCTGGTCAAGTATCCAACACCTTTGTCCTTGAAGCAAGTCCACGTTTTCAGGGTTCTTCCACCGAACTTGACAGTTCCTTCAATTTCTCGATCCGCTGTTAGTCGCGCCAGAACTGTCCTAAGGCTACTTTCACACATCAGTTTTTTGCCGTCAGGCATTATCCGGCTTTTTTTAGAAAAAACGGATCCGGCATAAATTTTGGAGAACTGTAGAAACGGATCCGTTTTTTTGCTGGATCCGTCTCTGTTCCTGGGGGCTGGCCAATTGGATCTGAGCATGCGCAGACTTAAAAAAACCGGATCCGGGTGCTGGATCCGTCTTTTTCTGGATCCGGCGCATTCCGGTGCCCATAGACTTTCATTGTAGCAAAAAGCTGGAAGCGCCGGATCCGGCGCTTCCGGCTTTTTCGCCGGAGACAAAAAACGTTACAGTAGACGTTTTTTCAAGACGCCGGAATGAGACAAGTTGCCGGATCCGGCAAAAAACGGATGAAACGCAATGCCATCCGGGCACGATCCGGCGCTAATGCAAGTCAATGGGGAAAAACCGGATCCGGCATTGCATTTTGCCGGATCCGTTTTTTCCAAAAAAAGCCGGATCGCGCCTGAAGGCAAAAAACTGATGTGTGAAAGAGGCCTTAGGATGAGCCGATTTGTTGACTCCGAAAGTTTTGCCTGGAAGTCCACCTCTTGGCTTCACAATGGATGGACTTCATGTCGTATTGTTCCAACTATCCTGGCTCTCACATGATGCAGTTTGGCAATTATCTTGGCCCAGAGACCGCTATCGATGAGCTGGATGATGCCGTTTCTCTTTTCTTGGGAAATAGTCTTCATGGCTGCTCCTCGATTGAAACCTGGAACCTTTCACTTGGGAATCAAGCTAATAACACACGGAGCTATTGTAATTGTAATTTGTAGTATTCAGGAAGAAAAATATTTTTCCATCACCAGGAGCAAAATTGTAAAAATGCAGCAACATGACCAGAATCTGCATAACTAATTATATGCTAAATAGCTGCAAATCACATTTATATAAGAGATAGCCAAGATGGTTGTCTGTAGAATGAAGGCAGTCTCACCTTCGGGGCAGTAGTGGATGGTGAGATATGGGAACCTGAAAGTCAAAAGTTCAAAGCATTGTTCCCCTTTTCTTCATCAGTATAGCTAGATAGAAGAGATAGACAGAAATATATGAAATGGATATAGAAGATAATAAATACATATAAGATAGACACATTAGATAGATAATACATAGATGATTTTTTTTTGTAAACGACAGATACGAAATACAGTGATAAGACAGATATGTCTGTAGATAGACACAAGATGGTGCAGGTAAGTTGATAGAAGATATTTAAATGGACAGAATATTAGGCTATGTGCACACGTAATTTTTTGAGCTGTGGATTTTTCCGCTCGGATTTGGAAAAATCCGCAGCTCAAAAAGACCTGCGGTTTCACACCTCTACAATGGAGAAGGTGTGAAACTGAAGCGGATTCCGCACAAAGAATTGACATGCTGCGGATTGTAACCCGCAGCAAAACCGCACAGAAAAATCCGCAACATGTGCACAGCGTTTTTCAGTTTACCATTGAAAACAATGGTACTGGACAACGCACCTAAATCTGCTGCGGACCTGCAGGGCCAGAAACGCTGCAGATCCGCAGCAGAATCCGCAACGTGTGCACATGGCCTAAGCAGAATATATTTGTGTTTCTTTTTGGTTGTAATTATTTACAAAGCTTTGTGTTGTATATCAAATCTCTGATGTCTAAATAGAGCAATATTTCTCCTTGTGGAGCCTGACATACCAGCTCTCACCAAGCCAAGTCAGTCCCCATACTTTGCACCAGGGGCCGACACTGACAGCTTGGGGCCCCTGTGCAAAAAAAGTGTCTGGGGCCCCTCCCTTTTATGACGACAAAGCTGTATATATATATATAATATATATATATATATATATATACACACTGCTCAAAAAAATAAAGGGAACACTTAAACAACAGAATATAACTCCAAGTAAATCAAACTTCTGTGAAATCAAACTGTCCACTTAGGAAGCAACACTGATTGACAATCAATTTCACATGCTGTTGTGCAAATAGAATAGACAACAGATGGAAATTATTGGCAACTATCAAGACACCCTCAATAAAGGAGTGGTTCTGCAGGTGGGGACCACAGACCACATCTCAGTACCAATGCTTTCTGGCTGATGTTTTGGTCACTTTTGAATGTTGGTTGTCCTTTCACACTCGTGGTAGCATGAGACAGACTCTACAACCCACACAAGTGGCTCAGGTAGTGCAGCTCATCCAGGATGGCACATCAATGCAAGCTGTGGCAAGAAGGTTTGCTGTGTCTGTCAGAGTAGTGTCCAGAGGCTGTAGGTGCTACCAGGAGACAGGCAAGTACACCAGGAGATGTGGAGGGAGCCATAGGAGGGCAACAACCCAGCAGCAGGACCACTACCTCAGCCTTTGTGCAAGGAGGAGCACTGCCAGAGCCCTGCAAAATGACCTCCAGCAGGCCACAAATGAGCATGTGTCTGCACAAACAGTTATAAACCGACTCCATGAGGATGGTCTGAGGGCCTGACGTCCACAGATGGGGGTTGTGCTCACAGCCCAACACCATGCAGGACGCTTGGCATTTGCCACAGAACACCAGGATTAGCAAATTTGCCACTGGCGCCCTGTGCTCTTCACAGATGAAAGCAAGCTCACACTGAGCACATGTGACAGAGTCTGGAGATGCCATGGAGAGCGATCTGCTGCCTGCAACATCCCTCAGCATGACCGGTTTGGCAGTGGGTTAGTAATGGTGTGTGGTGGCATTTCTTTGGAGGGCCGCACGGTGTTGGGCTATGAGCACAACCCCCATTTGTGGATGTAGGGCACTGAGACCATCCTCATGGAGTCGGTTTCTAACCGTTTGTGCAGACACATGCACATTTGTGGTCTACTGGAGGTCATTTTGCAGCGCACTGGCAGTGCTCCTCCTGTTCCTCCTTGCACAAAGGCTGAGGTAGCGGTCCTGCTGCTGGGTTGTTGCCCTCCTACAGTCCCCTCCACGTCTCCTGGTGTACTGGCCTGTCTCCTGATAGCGCCTCCAGCCTCTGGACGCTACGCTGACAGACACAGCAAACTTTCTTGCCACAGCTCGCATTGATGTGCCATCCTGGATGAGTTCCTCTGCCTGAGCCACTTGTGTGGGTTGTAGAATTCGTCTCATGCTACCACGACAGTGAAAGCACAACCAACATTCAAAAGTGACCAAAACATCAGCCAGAAAGCATTGGTACTGAGATGTGGTCTGTGGTCCCCACCTGCAGAACCACTCCTTTATTGAGGGTGTCTTGACAATTGCCAATAATTTCCATCTGTTGTCTGTTCCATTTGCACAACAGCATGTGAAATTGATTGTCAAACAGTGTTGCTTCCTAAGTGGACAGTTTGATTTCACAGAAGTTTGATTTACTTGGAGTTATATTCTTCTATTTAAGTGTTCCCTTTATTTTTTTGAGCAGTGTATATATAGCCACACACACATACATGTATATACATTACATAGTCACCTTAATTATGTAAATTGCCGTCACTTATTATACAGTGCCCTCTCTTGTTATGTACTGTACCGTCCCTTACATATTGGATTATATAGAGCCCTGTTTTTTATTACATTCCATCCTGTGTTGTTAGATATATAATGCAATGATGGAGCATGGGAAAGCGTCCTTTCTAATGGAGGAGCTGACGGACTGGTCATCTGATCACCGGCTCCTCCATCAGCAGTCATTTTATATCTAAAAAGAGAGGGGACTATGTAATAAAAGAGGGCACTGTGAATAACAAAATTAAAAATAATACACTATGTAAGAGAGAGCACTGTACATAACAGCAGAGGAAGCTATATAATAAGGGACGGCACCACATATAACTAGAGAGGATGGTACGTAATAAGGGACGGTGTCATACATAATAAAAGAGGAAACTGTAACTAAGGACAGTGTTATACAGAATTAGTGAGTACACTATATACTAAGTGACTGTTAGCCATAATAAGCAATAATGTCTTCCTCCACCTCCCCCGGTTCCTTAATCCATTATAAGTCTGCCTTCCTCCCATCCCAATCCCCCACACCCCTCATTGTCCTCCTCCCCCCGCATCCCCTTATTGTCCTCTCCCCCACCCCATCATTGCCCTCTTCGTCACCTCCCATCATTGCCTTCTCCCCCACCACTATCATTGCTTTCTCCCCTGCCACCCCATCATTGCCCATTCCATCACCTCCATCATTCCCTCCTCCCCACCACCCCCATCATTGTTTCTCCCCCACCACTCCCATCATTGCCTATTCCACCACCACCATCATTGCATTCTCCCCCACCACATCCATTATCATTGCTTTTTCCCCCACCACCTCCATCATTACCCTTTCCACCAACTCCATCATTGCTCTTTCCACCACCTCCATCATTGCCTTCTCCACCACCCCATCATTGCCTCCTTCCCCATCACTCCCATCATTGTCTTTTCCACTACCACAATCAATGCCTTCTCCATCTTTGCCTTCTCCCCCACCCCCCATCATTACCCTTTCCACCATTTCCATCATTTCCTCCCCCACCATCCCCATCACTGCCCTCTCCATCACCCCATCATTGCCTTCTCCCCATCACCCCCATCATGGCCTTTTCCCCATCACCCTCATCATTGCCTTCTCCCCATCACCCCATCATTGCTCTCTCCATCACCCCCATCATGGCCTTCTCGCCATCACTCCCATCATGGCATTCTCCCCATCACCCCCATCATGGCCTTCACACCATCACCCCCATCATTGCGTTCTCCCCATCACCCGCATCATGGCCTTCTCCCATTCACGGCCTTCTCCCGATCACCCCCATCATGGCCTTCTCCATAACGCCCATCATTGCCTTCTTCCTATCACCTCCATTATGGCCTTCTCCCCCATCACCTCCATCATTGCCCTCTCCATCACTCCCATCATAGCCTTCTCCCCATCACCCCCATCATTGCTTTATCCCCATCACCCCCATCATGGCTTTCTTCCCATCACCCCCATCATGGCCTTCTCCCCATCACCCCCATCATGGCCTTGTTCCCATCACCGTCATGACCTTCTCTCCATCACCCCCATCATGGCCTTTCCCCATCACCCCCATCATGGCCTTCTCCCAATCACCCCCATCATTGCCTTCTCCCCATCACCCCCATCATCGCCTTCTTCTCCACCTACACACACAGACACACACAGCAACATTCACCTGTCTGCACATTCCCCCCGCAGCGCTACACAGGCACACACACCCACACACACACCACCACTCATCTCTACACACACACACATGCACATATACAGGCAGCACCTCTCACCTGTCCGCACCACAGGCACTCGCTTCCTGCCCGCCGCACATGAGGGCAATCTGGCCAGGGGCCCCTCGGGGCCGGATACACAGGCCAGATTGCCCTCATTTTTAGCCGCCCTGCTTGGGCCTCCCTCCACCTCCGGACCCGATGCAGCCGCATAGGCTGCACATGCGGTATGTCCGCCCATGCTTTGCACTGATGAGGGTTAATACCCCGAAAAACCTTGTCTCCAAATTGAGATTCTGATTTGGTTTTTGTTCTAAGTCATATTGCAAGGCTCGTTAAAGGGTCAATATTGAGTAGTATGATCGCTGCTTCCAGCAGGGGGCGCATAGAATTCAAGTCTTCTTCTATGTAGAGGCAATTTGTGTATTAAATAGAGCAACAAACCCACAGGATGTACAAGAGGTGTAAGCGCAGAGACTTGGCAGGAAACGATCAGACTTGGGTAATCCTTGTGTATTACATCCAGCCTCAGATATTTCTCAATTTCCTTCTTTTATAGCAATAACATAGATCTTCTCGGTTACAACCTTTATTTCATCCTTTCTTGCTAACTACTACTGGGTGCTAAGGACTATAACGGATGCAGCGGCTGCACAGTTTAGAGGGTCCTCCCGTCGTATGACTTACATGTCTCCTGTTTCAATCCTCCACCATTTTTTTTTTTTCATTTTCTGATAGTGAGCAGACACATCCTTGACCTTCTGCTCATTCAGGTTTTTTTTTTGGTGAAACTGATGTCAGGGCATGCTGGGAGTTATAGTTTTGCAACAGTTGGAGAAGGTGTGCCCATCGGGACGGTCCTATCCTGTCTCTAGTATCAAAACCTCACCTTGTTTCATCCGACCTCAATGTAGATAAGGGCAGTGTGTGAACATGCTCTTACACATTGCACGTATACCTACTTATGTTCCGGCTCATTTTTTTGGTTTTGCTGTACTTTCTTGTATTTTGTACAAACTGTGGTATGGCTCCCTCTTTTGAGCATTTCATCTATATAGTTTCCAATTGGCAGGTGTATAACTAGTCCATATCGGTCCTGCTCTGTCTTTATCTACATTGAGGTCTGCTGACACAAGGTGAGGTTTTAGTACCAGAGACAGGATAGGACAATCTTGATCGGGTTCACCTTGTCGCAGTGGGATGGATTTTATGCTTTTTTAATCAAGATAGTGTTAACAAGGTACCCTACGTTATTTATATATATTATTACTATTCACTTACTATGGGGTATATGCTCATTTTGTTTTTTTTTCTTGGGTTTTGTCTGTGAAATGGCTACAGTGTGAACATGCTCATACACATTGCACGCATACCAACTTATGCTCCGGTTGGTGAGTTCAAGTCGTCAGGGGACCTGCGGCCATACTCAAATCTTTGAATTTCTGATGTGTGAAATGGTTTTTACTGTATAGGGGCGCACCCTGTTGACAAGTGGAATGGTAACTCCCATTTGTCAAAGTATTTTTATCTTTCCAGGAGGAATAATAAAAGCAGAATAACCAGCAAATAATACACCAGGTAATAAAAATGGGGACCTATGGCCATACTCAAATCTTGATTTTCTGATGTGTGAAATGGATTTTACTGTATAGGGGCAGACCCTGTTGACAAGTGGAATGGTACTAACGCCCATTTGTCAAAGTATTTTTATATTTCCAAGAGGAATAATGAAAGCAGAATAACCAGCAAATAACACACCAGGTAATAAAAAAAACTTTACAATGTTCTCAGAACTGAAACGGAATTCTCTCCATCCAGGCAATGAAACTTAACAGGAAGCAGAGGCTTAACTAAGGTGTGATGTGAGCTTGGAGTCCTCCGCACGGTCCACGTCACCGCCGCCGTCATTAATCCTCTCGGTACCTGTGAAAGTAGAATGGATAAAGCAGGTGTCTGTAATAAAGACGAGTATTACAGGTGAATAAAAATTTATTACAATGAGAAAACAATAATAATATGTGCAAGATTTTCATCCTAAAGTAAAACATTGGGCGCACGGACATAAAATCACCCGCTCGAGTACATTTGAGCAAAATAATGTTGCGGCTCTTTAAAATTGTCACGATTGATGAATCAGCCAAGCACATCTGGAAATCTAAAATTCAAAAATAAAGACTAAAATAAACTTTAAAAAATGTACTAATTCAAAGAAAAATAATGTCCAAAAAGGCAAAAAAAATAAATAAAAACAAGACCAAAAAAAGACGCAAATGCATTAGCGGAACCAGGTCTATAATCTTTCCGCACCGGTATGAGTAGTCTTTGATTTGGACTATATTCTCGCATTATTTTTTTTTAGTCCCTTAAGCCTGTGATATTTCATTGCTTGTTCTATATACTGCAATACCACCGTATTGCAGTATAGGGGGAAAATGATGGTCTCCTATGAAGCCCAGTCTGTAGCTGAGCTTCGAAGAAGTATTAAGCTGGAAGCAACAGGGGCCTTCACCATGTCCACCCATTGGAATCCATTGATCACTTTGTGGAGGGGTCAATGGGTGGCCCTGAAGAAACTCCTGGACTGGATTATGTGCCTTAAATGTCACTGTCAGAGATTGAAAATATGGCATTTCATGGGGATAAACAGCAGCAATCGGAACTAGCTCCGGTTGCTGCGGTTAGGGGTGGATGACAGTTGTGTAACGCAGCCAGCGCCCAAAGTAAATCTTCCACCCTTAGGTCCCATCGATGTTATTTTTTGATGTAGAGGATGTCATAAGAATTTGAAAAAGTGGAAAATCCCTCGAATTTTTAGTTTTCTTGAACAAACAAAAAAAAATTGTAACCCTATAGATAGAAATAGTTTATGAAACAAAAGAGAATAGACAAGCGAGTTCACAAGGCTGGGAAGAAGCACTATAATCAAGTCTGATAACGCCTGCTACTTCATTCCCTTTCAGCAGCTGTGACCCGGTACGTGGCACACAAGATCCCCGCCGCGAGACAGAATGCGAATGACTCAAGGTTGTTTGAAACATTAAGGTCTAACAGTTCCAATCACAACAAGAAGTGCTTTTATACAGCAAGTGCACGAGTGACGTGACGGTGTAATGCAGAACGGCTGCAACATGCCAATCACGTACTACGTACACCTAAAACTAAAAAAAAAAAAAATTAAAAAAAATTCCCATTGAGAGTTGGGGCTTGTATAAATTTGCATAAATTGACAGTTGGAAGAAGGCGGGGTTTGAACTATCACTAAATTTGAAATTCAAATAATTGAAAGTATTTTATCTTTCTCTAGGTAAAGTAAAGTGAGAGCTAGAAATCTTGCATGTTTTTAGGTGACCAAATACTTATTTTCCACCATAACTTGCAAAATAAATCTTGCCAAATCAGACAAGGTGATTTTCAGGATTTGTTTTCTAATGTTGACTCTCATAGTTGTGGTCTACCTATGATGTCAGTTACAGGCCTCTCTCATCTTTTTAAGTGGGAGAACTTGCACAATTGGTGGCTGACTAAATGCTTTTTTCCCCACTGTATATTTAGTCCTCCCGACTCTTCCTCTGTCAGATGATGTTGGGGGAGAAAAGGATCCAGCCTGTTGAATTTCAGCACAGACATACGCCTCTGTTGTGAGTTCATTTTCCCCTTCACCATTGAGGTCTGATGAACTCCCTCTTCTGGTGAAGGAAGGTAGTGAGGCTGATTACCAAGCACCTGGGCAGGATGATGATGACTGGGTGACGGGAATTGCTGACTGGATATAAGGCAGCCGACGCCCTTCTGCCTTGCTGGTGAACTCTCTGAGGGATTCTAGGAGACCAGTCTGATTCCTGCTCCTCAAAAGCTAAGTTTTCTGCTTTGTTTTTTGCATTTGTGTTTTGGTTTTTTCTTCCTTGTTTTTCTGGATTTCTGCAATTCCCTGCTGGGGTGTGCTGAATTCCTTTTTGCTCTGTCTTCAGAAAATACCTGAGTACTAATATAGTCTTTTTGAAGCCTAGCATCTTCAGGGCTTTTTTCCCTATTAGCTGTTGGCTCTTGTTATGATAGGGTTTTGGCGGATTACAGACAGCAGCTTTTCTATCCTGTCCTATGTAGTTAGCTTTGGCCCCATCGTTTGCTCAGCCTATCTTTCTATCTGTGTGAGTGTTTTTTCATCTTGCTTCACTGTCATTATGCAGTATGTTGGGGGCTGCCTATTGCTTTGGGGTCTGCTCTGGGGCAGTTTAGATTTCCCTTTCTGTCTTTAGGCTATGTAGTTCTCCGGCTGTGATCGAGGGGTCTAGGGCACCGTAGGAACCCCCCACGGCTACTGCTAGTTGTTGATAGGTTCAGGGGTCAGTAATCCGATAGCTGCCAACTTCTCTGGTTTTCTGGACTTAGCTAGTATTTCTGTTTTTGCCTCCTATGGTGACTCATTCATAACACGCCTCTGTCAGAGGAGTCTGGTAGTGGCAGTCTGGTAAAAAAAAAAAAAGTTGGCCGATTTCGGCAGGAATGGACAACTATCTATGATAATGGAGTCCTCCTGACTGTTCCCCTGACAGATATCGGGGAGAAAAGGATCTGGCCTGTAGAATTTAAATCATTGACCCTTTTGTTTGCGTCAGAGATAAGCGTCTGTCAGAGGAGTCTGGTAGTGGCTCTTTCATGGAGAACACAGGAACACACATCTTGGTTGAGTATGGGGAAGTATAACCATTCAGCCTATAGGGGGCTTTAGTATATCCCATGAGCAAACATCAAAGCCACCTAAAACCTCCTTCAAAGCAGTGGTTCTGGAAGGTTCCTTGTGCGTAATACGGGGGTGATGTGTCATCAATGGAACTTCGGAGTTCAAAACTACATTTAGGGGATGTGAATCTGGAAAGGTTGAATGGCGTGGAATTGGATAGGTGATTAGGAAAACATTTCAGGAACCATACTCATGTACACCTTGACTGGCCAACTCTAAATGTTAGCAAGTATGACTAAACATATTCAATTTGGTATGGTATTTTAATCTTTCTGTCAAGCAGGGGTGTAACTATGGTGGGTGCAGGAGCTACACCAGGGCCCTGAATCTTATGGGTCCCCAAAAGGTCCATTTGGACCTTCTGGCAAGACAAAAACTATTAAAGACTCACCATCCTTGGAGTGCCCATTTGTAGGTTTTACATTTAGGCCCACAAGCTTAAACTCCCCATTAGTTATCTCAATATCTTTCTCTGAACATTTTTATGGACCGGTCAATGTGTAATACTTCATTGTCCTGCTAGAGGAGGAATTTAAAGGGGACATTTTGGGGACATGTCCAGGATGGAAAAATTGCAAAATTTACAAAATTTCCTATGGTTCGAGACGTCAATGGTAGGTATGATACTACCATGAGTACACCGTCCAATATCTACCTCCAGGTTCCCAGGGCTTTTTTTTTCCCCCACTAAACCCCTTTAATTATAATAACAATAATAATAACTATGACAAATTTTTAAATTTGGCAATGACGGCTATGCTACAGACAGGATTTATAGCATACGTTGTAGTTTCTGTATCTGATGAAATTCCCTCCTCTGACTCAAGGTTTCCTCATATTTCACACATAGATTTAAACCCGTGAATCACCTGGTAGGGTCTGAACATTACAGGAGACAGACAGTGAGTCTTCAATGATGGCAGCAGCTCCGGCTGTGAGGAGAAGCCTCTGCCATCACTAGACAGACGTATCTAGGGAATGACTTCCTGCTGGATTTCTCATGAAGTCGGTGTTATTTTGTTAGCATACCAACGTGTTCTTTTGACAGGTTATGATATATTACCCTGACTGGTTTCTGCGACTGACGGTTGCTTTATGTACATGAAATAGAAGATTGAAGCTTCCAGCTATCGTACCATGTTAATGCCCACCACTGGATATATCTCAACTTTCTTTTCATGGTCTGAAAGGGGTTGTCCCAACATCAAAACTTACCTGCTAGCCACAGGGGACTAGGGGATAAGTGTTTGAATGTGAGGTGGGTTTCGCCACTAGAACTTCCTCTGGAGCTTAGGTTGCCATGAAGATAGCCTGCACTCCAGGAGTCTCATGAATTGCTTTCTCGTATTCATTGAGGTTTCCAGCTGCTAGTGGTCTTCTGAATCAATTATATTTCCAATTTTGGATACAACCCGTTAAGTTTCAGGAGAAGACAATTCTTCTTCAGGTGGGCATAGAAACATAAAGACCCCAATGCAGATTCTGTATCTTCTCTGAATCTCTCGCTGCCATGGCGGGGAACGTTCAGAAAAAAATAATTGAATAAAGTCGACGGGCGTCAAGATTAGTCCAAATTAATAGGAAACACGTTAGAAAATGCAGCAGAGTCATATATCATATAATTAAAGACTTCAGAAGATAGGAGGACAAGCTGCTTTCCAGATAGCAGAGGATTAACCCTTCAAAGACAGAGCGGTGAATAGAAAACGAAAATTTCAGTTCAAAGTGGATCCGTAAACAGCAAGATTTTCACTCTTGTTACCGTCGGTAAAAGCAATAAAAACTATCAGGGATAAGCTTGTGATTGGCGAATATCTCCCACAAGGCCCGATCAAGCTCAGGGTCTGCACCAGCACAAAGCAGATCCAGACAAGGTCCGGTGCCCCAAGGCGTCCATGAGGGGGGGTCCCCTCCATGCATATATGGAGCACTCTCAGGAGCTGAGCCTGCCCCATTTAGCATGGGTTCTGGCTGTGTTGTAGAGCCAGCACCTGAGTCTAATCGCTAGGATCGAGTTAGCGCAGATTGTAGCCCTTTAACATCTTAGATGCCGTTGGCCAGCACCGTGTGAAAACACAACTATAGTAGAAAAAAAGAAGCAACATGTCACATCTTGTGACTTTCTGCTTGAAAAAAACTTCTCCGGATTTGACTACTAATAATTTGAAGCAGAAAAAAAATGTCCCATGCTCAAAAAGAGTGTAAATTTTTTTTTAAAAAGTGTTGCCTTTTTTTAAGAAAGATTTTTCAGCCAGAAGAGTCAACCTCAAAAGATTCTGTGACAACTTACCAGGTCAGCATGTTCACATAGAGTTTTTGACGTTGATTTATTAGTTCATTTTGGAGCAGTTTTTCCCTGCGGATTTTAAGGCAGAATCCACTTCAAATTCCAGATTTAAAAAAATAATATTTAATATTATCTAATATTTGAAGAACTTTTGGTTTACTTCACTTTGTCAGGCAAGTCCTATTTAAGTGATTTCTTGATTGAGAACAACTGTGACAGTAATCAGGCCTTTTCAAAGATTTGATAAACCACAGTTAATTTATGTTTTAATGGGGTGGGCTAGTTTTTGTATTTTTTACTAAACACACTGCCACTGGGGAGGACAAAAGTTTTCCAAATCTGGAAACCCCTTTTAATGTGGATATCTTTTATGAGGGTTTGCATATAATTTTAAAAACCTGGCCTCTTTCTTCCAGAAACAGCCCCACTCTTGTCTATAGAGTGTGACTAATATGATATCACAGTAAGCTGCAATACCAGACACAACCCAAGTTCAAAGGTGGCGCTGTTTCTAGAAAAAAAAGCTTGCTTTTTTTCTGCTCTTGCACAAAGCTACCTCTTGAGAATTTACCAGCAAAATGATTTTCATCTCTACTTTAGCTATTCCTGTTGCCATCCGTTTGCCGGGATGTGATTAATGGCTCAGGCGCAGCAATTGTCCATGTAAATAGCTTTTATTAAATGATCACGGGCTGATTGTGCTCATGATTTCCAGAGTGTGGAGACAATGCAATGCTCTGGAGCTGATACCAAATTTACAGCAAACATGCGATTTATTTTCAATTGATTTTGCGTCTATATAAGAATAATATACATTTTTTAGCAAAAAAAAACTAAAAAATTATTATCAGGAATTGAGGAGGATTTGCTTAACATCCCGGAGAATAATTGCCTTGAACTCAGTTTAGTTTGGTAAATCAGTAAATGCAGCGCAAATTAATTTTCTTTTATTATTTAACGTCACAATTTCTAAAAATTGATGCAATTTTTGCTTTTGGAGCAAAATTTGTGACCGAAATTGGTGGATAATGAATGGCACATGACATGCATTGTCCTGTTATCGCTTGATGTAGGTTTGCAGGAGGCGAAAATAAGGAAAGTGTTGGTTTGTTCCAGTAATTTGAGCCTATTTAAGCCATCCCCCTTTTTGTTAAGCCACACCCCATTCCCTCTAAGCCACACCCATTTCTCTCTAAGCTACACGCCCTTGTCAAATGACGCTCAAAAATGTCTAAAACACTTAATAAATATTATTTAAACATGCCTCAATCACACCTATCCTCAAAAAGCTCTCGCTTGACCCATCCTCTGTATCTAGCTATCGCCCTATATCACTTCTCCCCTATGCCTCAAAACTACTGGAACAACCCGTCCATCTTGAACTGTCCTCCCACCTCTCTTCTTGCTCCCTCATTGACCACTTGCAATCCGGCTTCCGGCCACACCACTCCACTGAAACTGCCCTAACTAAGGTCACCAATGACCTACTAGCCGCCAAGGCCAAGCGACACTACTCTGTCCTCCACCTCCTGGACCTGTCCTCTGCCTTTGACACGGTGGACCATTCCCTATTACTACAGACCCTCTCATCTCTTGGTGTCACAGACTTGGCACTTGGCCCTATCTTGGATTGCGTCATACCTAGCAGACCGGATATTCAGCGTCTCCCATTCGCACACCACCTCCTCACCGCGCCCCCTATCCGTCGGAGTCCCGCAAGGTTCAGTCCTAGGGCCCCTGCTCTTCTCCATTTACACCTTCGGCCACGGACAGCTCATAGAATCTCATGGCTTTCAGTATCATCTCTATGCTGATGACCCACAGATCTACATCTCTGGACCAGATATCACCTCCCTACTAACCAGAATCCCTCAATGTCTGTCTGCTATTTCATCCTTCTTCTCCGCTAGATTTCTAAAACTTAATATGGACAAAACAGAATTAATCATCTTTCACCCATCTCACGTGACCCCCCCCAACAGACCTATCCATTAAAGTAAACGGCTGCCCACTCTCTCCAGTCCCACAAGCTCACTGCCTCGGTGTTATCCTTGACACTGATCTCTCTTTCAAACCACATATCCAAGCCCTTTCCTCTTCCTGCCGACTTCAACTCAAAAATATTTCACGGATCCGTACATTCCTCAACCAAGAATCTGCAAAAACCCTAGTCCATGCCCTAATCATCTCCCGCCTTGACTACTGCAACCTCCTGCTCTGTGGCCTCCCCTCTAAAACTCTTGCACCCCTCCAATCTATTCTTAACTCTGCTGCCCGACTAATCCACCTGTCCCCCCGCTATTCCCCGGCCTCTCCCCTCTGTCAATCCCTGCACTGGCTCCCCATTACCCAAAGACTCCAGTTCAAAACCCTAACCATGACATACAAAGCCATCCACAACCTGAGTCCTCCGTACATCTGTGACCTAGTCTCCCGGTACTTACCTGCACGAAACCTCCGATCCTCACAAGATCTCCTTCTGTACTCCCCTCTTATCTCCTCTTCCCACAATCGCATACAAGATTTTTCCCACGCATCCCCTCTACTCTGGAACTCTCTACCAAAACATATCAGACTCTCACCTACCATGGAAACCTTCAAAAAGAACTTGTAGACCTACCTCTTCCGACAAGCCTACAACTTGCAGTAACCACCGATCCACCAAACCGCTGCACAACCAGCTCTACCCTCGCCTACTGTATCCTCCCCCATCCCGTTGTAGATTGTGAGCCCTCACGGACAGGGTCCTCTCTCATCCTGTACCAGTCATGACTTGTATCGTTTAAGATTACTGTACTTGTATGTATTATGTATACCCCTCCTCACATGTAACGCGCCATGGAATAAATGGCGCTATATTAATAAATAATAATAATAATTTAAGGCATATACACCATTTATTTTTTTAGGTTTGCTTGCCTAGACCAGATGGTCCAATTTTGGCCACCGTTGGCCACATGACATAGGTGCAAAATGGTCTAGTACCTGGGAAACATTATCTAAAAGAACCTGAACAAAAGTAATCTCAGTGAAGCGAGTGTCCAAATTGTAGTAAAAAATTGGTGATTCATCAGCATGAGGGGTAGACTGTAAATTTCTCATGGGGGAAATGTCGACTGTACAGGTTTACGTTTAGCGGTTGTCCTACCAACAAGAAAGTGTTCTTAAAGCCAGACCCTTTTCAAACCATGCCTCTTCCATCACCCACGATACCTCTTTCATACCCTCATGTCAAGTCGCCACGCACAAGAAGCCCTTCAGGAGCGCTGCTTTCCAGGAGATTTCGGGAGGCGTCAGAAACATGGAATGATTTGTTTACTCTTCTAAGACTTCGAGAGGTCTCCCGTTTTCCCAGAAGACTTACTGATATTCTGAGACGGTTGGCAAGTTTGATCTTCGGAGCTTCAGATAAGTTTGAAATATATTTTTTAAATAAGTTTGAAACTTTCAAATTTTCAAACTGGCAAGTAATGCCAGTGTGCTGACCTACAGCCATCAAAATAGTTTATGCGAGAAAGTAGATAGCCATAGTAACGGAAGAAAAAGATGAGCAGTAGTAAAGGCCAACCTGTCAGATAGTGATCATCACACAAAAAGTGATTGGTATTTTCATTTATCCCTGTATATCTTCATTCTTAGTCTGGCTTATGTATTCTTATGCACTACAACTGCCCATTACCCTGTGTGATGAAGGAGACAGATAATGGCTGATTTACGAGCTCAGCAAGGCACGTGGCCCCGGCGTCTTCATTATCAGAAGTAATCTGGCGAGCTGGGATAGCTAGGGTGACTCTGGCTTTAGGGAAAGGGATGGCGCCCCTAGCTCTTTCCTACCTATGGATATCTACAACAGTACAGTGATACTAATGCTTTGAGGCAATAGTGATGACCACCATGTGGTCCACCCCACACCAGGGGTGAGGAAAAGAAGTTGTCACACCAAGCAGGGACAGAATGAGTGATCAATGGTCATAACTGGAACCCATACTGTGTGGGTGCTATCATTCAGTGAATGGGGCTACTAAGGGGCCATTATACAGTGTGGGGACTACTGTGGGCCATCATATAGTGTGGAGACTTCTATGAGGGCATCATACAGTTTTGGGAGCATTATACATTGTATAAGGGAGCTGTGGTGGAGGGAAGCTGCGGGGACATCATAATGTGTATAGAGATCAACAACACATGGACAGCCTAGATTGTCCCTTTCCTAAAGCCCTATATAGCCCACCAGTATATGCCCAGTACAGCAATTATCCTGAGCAACTGTAGGATTCCTCATATCCATGACCCTTTATCAGCTTTAAGGTCTACTACCCTTAATAGAAAATATCCTCTCACCGTGTTCCTACTTGAGGTTTGATGGATGAATTTGCAACTTTTTGTCTAGTGTAGATGAACATCGATACGGCCAACTCATTGAATCAAACCAACAACCTTGATGAGACCAAGAGGATGACCATGGAGGTTGAATTATGGGGCAGATTTATCGCAAAGGGTCCCATAAATATCATTCTCTTGTCTACATAATAGCACCAGCCAAGCTTTGTAAGGTCAGATTACTTATGCTCAAAAAAAAGAAAGAAAAGGCCACAATAATTTCCAACAATGAGGGACAATAAACTCCTGAAAGCCTAATAAAATAAAACCAAACCACAGAGGGACGTTTGATTTCTGACCAGCTGCTGGTGACTCATGACCGGTGGTGGCTCATAACTGATTCTCTGCGTGATAAGGTTGCTGACAGAGTGAACAGTTTACAGAACAAGGGAAAGCAACTCATCTCGGAGGTAGAAGCAAGCTGTGTATAATAACTAGAGACGGTTTCAGTATGTGTCAATAGCGTTCACCTGTAATTCTGAGAAAATGTTTTTCCGCGAAACTTTGGTACCCGGCTAACTTTTAATATAGACATTCCCCTGGAGGTTACGTAGAAGGTACAAAGGTGGACATTACTCCTTTCTCAATGGCTGAAATCCTAAACGTACAACTTTAAGAATTTTATCGATCTGGTGATAATGAAAATTAGGGTGAAGCCAGAGACGTTTTCTCTTTAATCTCTGTTCAATATAATCAAATAATGCCAGTCTGCTGCTCCTAAAGCCAACATTTTCAGTGAAAAGCATAAGCACCCAAATATGGTTCAAAGACATTTGTTGACTTCCACCACACCATTACCATACGATGAAGAGATTTATTCAAAATTCTGTCCTGGACAACAGAAATAAGAAAATTATCAGAAAAATGTCCACTTTGGTTCTAGCACTAAAACTGTCTCTAAACCAAGGTCAACGGTCAAAAACAGATTGGGCTAAATAATTGTGCAGTTGCTCACGTGCCTAAAATCACCATGTTCAATTGTCAAAGTTGCCTCAAATGGTGAAAAAATACTCTAGGTCCTAGTGGAAATACATTGACTTGAGTAATAATTAATCCATCTTCACTGTCTCACAGTCTCAAGGATGAGTAGATGACCACACAAATGTGGAGTGTAAAGTATGATGGGTTAGCTTAAATGTTCTGGAGGTCTCTGTCAACTATTGAGATGGTCACATCTTAATTCTACTGCATGAGAACTATGTGCTTTTAGTATGTGAAGATAACTTGGGGAAGACTCTCCTTTTTCATGATGACAAGACCAGCTTTTCCAAGTTGAAGGAGGAACTTCAACCTTTGAGATTTGTTGTAAGGAAGACATCAAGCCAGGACCTAATGGCCACCATCTGCTCCTGGTCTCAGTAACAGTAATGGGTTTCTTAAAATGTTATTCCCTTCAGTCATGTTCCAAAATTTGGTGGACATCACATGATTGGGATTTTTCATATGGATCTTTGCATGGTTGTGTCATTCAACAAATGGGTGGGTTCCTTAGCTCAATACTGTGGTTACCTGGGTAGATGTTACAGGGTTTTCTACTTTGAGTTTCCAACTTTCTGTTTCTGGTGTCCAACTTGTATCGATCTCTCCCATCACATCTTACACTTGTCAAAACAGATTCATCCGTGTCTACTGAACCATTACCAGGACAAACAAACGAACAGTCACTGACTCACACAAGGTCAACACGCTCATCTCCCACTGCTGTTACTTTCTATCTACATTCATCATAGCCATGGAGAATAGAGATGAGTCCAATCACTTGTCATATCAGATTTAACCTTGTCTACTGAACCAATACCAGGAAAAATAAGCAAACAGACACTCACTCACACAAGGTCAACACACTCATCTCCCACTGCTGTTACGTTTTATCTACATACGCCATAGCCATGAAGAATAGAGATGAGATCAATCACCCAACCCATAGATCTGAATGACCAAATCAATCTGCCTACTTTCTTCACTCTTCGAGGACCCATGGGGGAACCTAATAAATTCTGAGGGTGGACAGTTGTGTGACATAGTGAAGCCATCAAGGAGCAACTAGTGATATGAGGACTCACATGGACCAACTGGCAGAGTTAGTCTGGCCGTGACTCGCGTTAGAGTTCTGAGTCGCCTGTAAATACAAGTCCTTGAGCTTCTCCTACACTCTGCATGACCTTTCTTGACTTGTTACACACTTACTTCTTGGAAAGACAAGTACTAGAATTTCAACACAATATGGAAATGGTAAACCACTCAGTGGAGCAGATCCATCACTGCCATCATCTGTACTCCAGATGAAAATATTCACTGCCATCATCTGTACTTCAAATGAAAACATTCACTGCCATCATCTGTACTCCAAATGAAAACATTCACTGCCATCATCTGTACTCCAAATGAAAACATTCACTGCCATCATCTGCACTCCTAATGAGAACATTCAATGCCATCATCTGTACTCCAAATGAATACATCCACTGCCATCATCTGTACTCCAATTGAGAACATCCACTGCCATCATCTGTACTTCAAATGAGTACATTCTGATATCAATGCAGTGAAACGCAGGTACAGTAAATTGACTGGAGAAAAGCAGTGGCCTGGAAGCCACTTTCATACATTTTTTTTTACATGACAAATCCCCCTAATAAAGTGATTTACAAAGTTTTATAACTTTCCATGTTGGACAAAATTATCTAAAAAATATATAAATAAAACTTTATTTATTCTCTCAGCAGAGTTGTACTGTTGCCATGCAGACAGACTTATGAAGTGTTCACTGATTGAAATAGGACAACGTCGGGCGTTTGAGATATTGTTTAATGGATGCCGTCAAAAAAGCCAAATATTAATGTATACTGGAGGCGCAAGGATACTGATATCTATCTATCCTCATCTCTGGCTTTCAGTTTTTATCTGTGTTTTTTTTCCAGTTCCTGGGTGGTCTCATTCTTCTGTCTTGTTCGGATCAAGTTGAGGTTTCCTACTTTTTAGTAGTCCCCTGATGGGGCTCCCAAATCTAAATTCCCTGTCAGTAGCGTCTTGTGTACACTGTGCATAGGCAGAAAGTGGCTAGTCAGTGCTGGGGGCGGGATTATACCGAGCTCATGTGTATGGATGACTACCTGACAGCAGGTTTACTAGTCCTCTAGTGATAAGGTCCTGCTGCTAAGACTACAGCAAGCAGCCCAGTAAGTGACACATCGCTGTAATCAGGGTCTATGTCTCGATATTAAGCTGCTCTGAGATTAGGTGACACAAACCTGGTGATAGATTTACTTTAAATCAAGTTTTTGTGTTAAATGAATATTTTAAAACAATTTTGGTAATGTTTTTTTTTTTCTCCATTATTTTCAAAAATAAAAATGGTAAATCTTGCAGTGTTCACACCGGCCACTGTGGATTTTTTTTTTACACTCAAATTTCCTGTTGTTTCAGGAAATGCACATGTACATTAGCAGCAATGAACACTCGGATGCTATCTTTGTATTGAAGCACCTAAAGAGTGTGTACAAAAGTCACTGTGAAAGGAGGAGGAGGTGAGCTGTGATGTCACCTATTGTGATTGGTGCAGATCTGTATGGAGGTCATTGTAATCCTACCTCTGATGATAAGGAACCTGCTGAAAACTCTTCCTGGTAGCTATAGTGTAAAATAACCATAGATGGAAACCTGCAAAGTTACTTTTTTTTTTTTTTTAAGATTGTAATATGAAAAAGAAAAATAGCAGAAAAAATGTTAAAAATGAAGGTAAAACAGAGCCTTGCTTAAATTTATCGTTGCCGCAGAGCATCAGAGTCCTGGATTTTCCAGATGGACATTCTTTTTCCTTTGTATAATCCTTCTTAAAGCAAAATTGCTCTTCTTTTTTTCCCATCCTCCTTTGATTTCGCTCACTCATGCACACTCTTCGCAAATGAAGTTGTTCACCCCTTTATGCAATCAGAGCTTTTGCTCCTTGTGACTCCCCCCTTTGCTATTCTCTCCTGTGCATTTTTATCTTTTTCTTTTTTTTTTTCTCCATTAATGTCTATGGCCGTGCGTGAAAAATAGGCATGAAAATCAGCTCTAATCTGCATGAAACGTGCAACCATTACACGCCTGTACCGTGCATTAGCGGAGAGCAGATCGCCGTAACCGTAAAGGTGGGCAGTCAAGATGTCCCTCCGATGCAGATTTCAAACCCCCCTCCCTCGCCGGATCCTCCTTTGTTGCAGCTCCAGCAATGAAGGGGTTACTCGTCAATCAACAGAAGTGGATGCAGATAGCCTGAAAAATCGGAATAAGTGAGCGATAGATGGAGGAGCTCTTCTTCGCACAGTTAATCACTCTGATTCCTTTCCCGGGGTCCAAATCCCTTACAAAACATTTGGCGGCGGCGGTGACGGCCGCCTCCAATCAGTTGAAATCAATAATTTCAATGCAGCAGCCCTGTCTCAGTGGGTTACTCTCAAATTAATGAAATGCAGGCGTCTTACGGCAAATCCAATGCAGCAGTGTCACTGCAGTGCTTCTGTTGCAATGGGATTCATCCAAGTCTTATCCATCCTGGTAAATCGTCCCTTCTTCATCTTCCCCTGAATCTTTGCTTTTTTCCTCTGCAAGTGTTCACCATCCACAAATACTTATGACGTCAGCAGCTGCTATAGCGGTGACGTGGGCTAAGCCAGGCGGTTAAGGGCTTTTCTTTCTTTTGCTCCAAATTCTTTACGCATGGATTTTGTGCAAAATTAAAAATGCTCTTTATTTTTTTTGTTTTTGACCTGGCTTGACACTTTTTTAGCACACCTTCTTCTACAATGTCTGCGGCAAAACATCTGCTAAACCAGATTCATTGCATTGCATTTGCTCCTGTTTCTTTATTGACTGTTTGCGCCATATTCATCTTTCCATTTGCGCCTTTTCTGAAGACTAATTCATAATCCAATCTATTGCTCGCTCATCTCACTGGCACTTCAAAATCATCATTAAAATTCAACCTTTTTTTTTTTCTCGTCTGGACTATGCTATATAATTGGTCTCCCTCTTACTAAACCCTCCCACTATAATCCATCCTAAATGGGCAACAAGGATCATACTCCCATCCAGCTGCTACATCGGTGCCTCCACCCTGTACCAGCCATTGCACTGGTTACCCATCTGCTGCAGAATACAATATAAATTTATCACTTTCACCCCCAAAGCTCTCCACCACCATATGTATCCTCCCTCATCTCTGTCTACCATCCTATCCATGCCCTCCATTCCGCTAAGACCTAAGACTAACATCCTCAATATCCAAACCTTCCTCTCCCATCTCTATGACTTCTCGCAAGCTGCACCAATTCTCTGGAATGCACTACCCCAGACAATTTTATTATTTCCCAGTATCCAGTTTTAAGCGCCTCCTAAAAATTCATTTCTTTAGATTGGCCTATCGCCTCACCTCACTAATCTATTCCCTTTAACGTCATCACTGTGGCCGGAATTTAGGATTTCCATATATCTTCATATGATTCATCATTTGTGAATTCTTTGAAAAGTCACAAAAATTGGCGCAAATGTATTCATGCCTTATATGACAGATATTTTGGCTCAAATTTTGTAAAAGAAGAAAAAAAAAGTGCAGCTTTTTTGCTAAAAACTTGCAAAAAAGACAAAAGTGAAGCCCCGTTTTGACTTTTGTGCAAAATTAATGGACTGTGTAGATAAATGATTATTACCAGGCAAAAAAATAAAAGTGACTTTAATAAAGTGCAAACAATGAATCGAGGCCTAAATCACTCCAGGGGCGGACTGGAGTACATTTGCACTGATAATTTTGAAACTTTTTAAAAGTTCAAAAGCATCTGGAAACCCAAAACCTCGCCCACAATGGAGAACATACAAAAACAACAAAAACAGGCGAACAAATATAATACAGACAAAACAAAAACAGGCAAAAAAAAAAATTGGACAAAAAAAGAGGAGCATAGGTAATAGTGAATCGGGCTGAATGTTTTTTAGCTCCTCTATCACTCAATATGGCAGAAAACTAGATGTTGTTGGAATGTGTATACAGAGTCAGGAAGAGGGGCAGGCAGAGTGAGCACTTGAGGGGCACAAATATGGATTAAAACATCTAAAAAAGATGGCTAGCTGTCAGCTAAATTGTTGGTCATGCTATAGTTGTCAGGATACACTTCAGGGAACCAAAAATGGAGACAGAATGTAAGACAGCTACTTTCAACACTTATATCTGATTCCTTGGGGCCACCCAACAATAGAGTCCCTGCTGATCACTACAGTGAATGGGGTCCTGTGCCCCCCATTCTTGAATGTTTGAATGGAGCAGAAGTTGAGAATGTATGGTACCGTTCCGTTCTTTGAGACAGCCACATAGATATTGAATGAAGGGACTTCAAGTATCACTACTCCAGTCCCGTGAGGAGGAACAAGGTACTCAAAACCTTAGTTGCAGTTAGGGCTCTATAGGTTCTGGATTACGAGGAGGAGGAAAGTGGATAGGACCAACCAGGGCTGGATCCCATCTTTTCATGAGCCTCATATCAGCTGCACACAGGAATGTAAATATAGTGGGTGCAGGGGTTGCAGTCAAACCCAGGCCCACTGAGCTTAAGAGGGTCCAAAAGGTCCCTTTGGCCTTTATTAGAAGGCCAGGTCTATTAAAGACCCTTTATAGTTGAGCGTCCTGTTGAGACCAGAAACTATTAGATAAGCCACCTGCTGTGTGTTTTTTTTGTTTGTTTTTTAGAGTTAAGGCTTTTTAAAACATAGTCTTTTGTGACCTACTTCAAGATGGTCTTCAAGATTACACCTGGACTTGACATTCAACTTACGGTAAATCTCTTAGGACCCGATGTAAAAACTCTGGTAGGATCCACCATCCAGTCACCAACGATGTCTTACATCACGTTTAGCACTTGAGTTAGACAACTTATATCATTGCACCTCTTCATCTGTAGACCTTGAGGGCTACCAGAAGATGGGACCATCTTCTCGTAATAACGGGCTCTATACAAGTGAAGTCAGAGATGCATAAAGTTTTGATGTCGCTCTTTGCGAGAAAGTCAACTTGGCAGATACACCAAACCTCCGGTGCATTTTTTATTTTGGGCTGGAAAGGAAACATGGTTTTCTACGGAAAGCTGTTGATGTGGTTTGTCTATTTCGGAGCATCACATTCCTGCTAAAAGGAAAAAATGTCATCCTGGTGTTACTCCGACCTCCACTATGAAACACACTGGTCTTCTGGCTAAAATACACAGGGTCAGAGGGCGAGTGTCACATTTTATTGAGGATGACAACCGTGCGGCCACCTGTCTTGGTCGGTAGTGAAATATCTCCGTAGTTGTATCGTTTTACTTCCTCGGTGTCGGCTCCTTTAAACAATATAATTACAGGAACAATTATCATTTCATTATGTTCCGTTAATTAAATGTTCCACAGCAAGGAATTCACCACAACATGTGGCACGAACGGGATATTCTGTATCATCCTTGTTCCCTGTATAAATCGGCTTCTTTAGCAGAGATGGCAAAATGTTATTTAGACGGTGAAAAATTTGTAGGAATTCAGGATGGGATTTATCATTCTCCTCAGCATGGAACCATGTTCTCGTCAGAGGTTGACCACCAGGATATATCGAAATTATGGAAACCCATTGACTTTAAGGGGACGTTTCATGCTTAATTTCCTCTGTAGCACTTAGACCATGATGGCCGCATGTGTGAAGTGAAGTCATAGGACATCCCAAGATTTTCTTGACAGTGTCGGACTGGATTGCCAATGGCTGACCGGTAACATCAACTAGGTGCCCACTGTTCAGCTACATGCAAAATTTACATAGTGAATAAGTGTATTGTGCCAACTACTACTCAATTAGGGGGTAAGGGCCTAATAATGTACAGGATACCACAGGGGGACTCTCCTGTTCCTCTGTGGGCCAGTCCGAGCCTGGACATCTGAAATGAGGTTGTCCAAACTGATAGGACTGAGGAGGACAAGGTATTGGGATTCTGGATAGCATAGAGGTGACATGTGGGCTAGAGAGGTAAATTTGGACGTCATTTGGTTAATAACAGTACTAAAAGCCTTGGGTTTAAGGAGTAACAGCTCTCCTTGTGGAGAGTGACATGCCAGTGTATGGAGACTTATAGTCCATGCAATGCTTCTCTGGAAAATTAAAGGGAATCTGTCTCCATTGGAATGCAGTCCAATCTTCTGGCAGCATGTTATAGAGCAGGGAGAGCTGAGTAGATTGATATATAGTTTTGTGAGAAACGATTCAGTATAACCCGTGTTTTCATCATTTAAACTTCTGCTCTTTCTGGGATTTTTGGTCCAGTGGGCGGTCCTATCAGTGACTGGCAGCTTTCTTTGTATAAATGTGCATGCAGAGATAGCTGTCAGTCATTGATAGGACCGCCCACTGGACCAAAAATCCCAGAAAGAGCAGAAGTTTAAATGATGAAAACACAGATTCTACTGAGTCTTTACTCCCAAAACTATATATCAATCTACTCAGCTCCTCCTGCTCTATAACATGGCATCTGCAGATTAGACTGCATTGTCATGGTGAGTCGGTGACGTATTCCCTTTAAATATGAAAGTGGCCTCTTCAAAGCGGAGGAGAGCTTTAACTCCATTGCCACCTATTAGATATAGCAATCCTAAAAGTCAATATCGACCCTTTAACGAGCCTTGCCACAATTCTTAGGCTAGGGGTCAAACTAGAATCTCTATTTGCAGATATGTGTTTTGGGGGGGGTGCCCCTCCTCAGTGCAAAGCATGAGATTTGATTTGGCTGTATGAGAGGCCTCTGACTGTCGTCTAATATTTAATATTTTTTTATCTTACTTGTGGAGAGTGACAAGTCCTCTTCTTCTCTGAAGAGGCAATTTGCATCTTTAATTTCGCACAGGAGATGTATGATGTATTAGTCTCCTCACTAGTGATGAGCGAGTATACTCGTTGCTCGGGTGATATCCGAGTATTTTGGCGTGCTCGGAGATTTAGAGTTCGTCATCTCAGCTGCATGATTTGCGACTGATAGACAGTTTGAATACCTGTGTGGAATGCCTGTTTGTTAGGGAATTCTCACATGTATTCAGCCTGTCTACAAGTCGCAAATCATGCAGCTGAGGCGACGAAATCTAAATCTCCGAGCACGCCAAAATACTCGGAGACTACCCGAGCATGCTTGGAAGTACCCAAGCAACGAGTATACTCGCTCATCACTACTCCTTACGCCTGCATGTCAGGCATGTCACTCAGACCCCAGACAGGGGCCTCACATATACCAAATCAGATCTCATGCTTTGCACTAAGGAAAAGCACGCACCCTGAAACATGTGTCTGCAAATTGATGATTCTGGTTTGGCTTTTATCCTAAGTTGTGTGGCAAGGCTCGTTAAAGGGTCGATATTGACTTTTAGGATGGCCATTTCCAATAGGTGACACTAGAGTTCAAGTCCTCTTCCTCTCTGAAAAGGCAATATACTTAAAGCCTTGGTTGTCAATGAGCTATCAGTGGTCAAAAGATGGGATGGTCTATGAAGTATGTAGAGGTCCAGGTCATGGGCAAAACTGTGTAGGTGCCAGGGTCCAACTGTGTTTGGGGGCCTGAATTGATCAAGACTTGACTCAATTTAACAGAACTTTTGGATTACTATCACCATAAATCTTCATAGATGCCCATTTTTTTTTACGTGCGTTACATCACATATTGTACTTTCACCAGAGAACGGAATCTTTACAAGAACTCTTCCAGACGGATCCTTCATTACATAACACTGTTTTTAATCTTCTTCATTTTACTTATCTATTTCAAGGCAAGGAATCTCTGGGGATATATGTTCAATGGTGTCTTACAGCTGGAAAAGACGCCAGGAACATGCAATATTTTACATAATATTAAGTATTAATGGATTATTATGTAAATATGCAGTTCCGCAGGCGAAAAGGGCTGGAGATAGAAATGGAACATTTTTCTTTTTTTTTTTTATATAATGGATTAAAAAAAACTTTTACAGCGTCCCCTACTGGTTAGGGGACTCCATTTATTATTCCATCCTTACTGTACATGTTGGGTGGATGGTTGGCGTGACCGTTATTACCCATCATTACCCATTAAAACCTATTTTTTTTTTATAACCCCATGCCGTAGAGAGGTTGTCCCATAAACATCATTCATCACCTATCCTCAGGTTAGATAATAAATGTAGGATCATGGGAGGACTGACCACTGGGTCCCCCAATGATCACTGGTCCTAAAGTCCTTGGTTTGAATTGCAGCACGTGTGACCACCTCACCTATAGACAGTGTCCTAGGGGTGGGACTTAAACACCCTATTTAACCAAACCAGGAGGTTAAAGAGAATCTTTCAGCATGTTTAGACTATCTAATCTGATAGCGGCATGATGTAGAGGCTGAGAGTCTGATTCCGGCGATGTGTCACTTACTAGGCTGTGTTTCTGTTTCAATTAAATCACTGTTTTATTAGCAGGAGATTATCACTACAGGACTAGGTGTCTCGTGCATCCTGGTCCAGCCACGCTCCCACTACTATACAAAAAGCGGCCAATCAGTGGTGTGGGCGGGGTTATACACAGCTCAGCATTCCGAGCTCTGCCAGATCTGCGCAGAGAAAACTGTGATTCTATCAAAATGCCAGAAAGTGATACATCGTTGGAATCAGGCTCTTAACCCCTACATCATGCTGTTCTCAGATTACAAATCAAAAGTCTGGTCATAGGGGTCATCTTGGAGTTTTGTATTGACTTTCTAAAAAATGAATGGGCCTGACAAGTGGGGAGAAATACTCAAAGACACTTAAGTGATCTAATTTGTTTGGTACGGTCTTTAAAACGGTGTTTGAAGGGTGGACGTGCACTTGTAGGTGGTACCGGCCAATCCTTTGTAATTGCACCGATCTGCTCTTCATGATGTCACCATGCAACTATTAAACTGCCCAGTTACCATAATCCCGTTGGAATCATCTGAACGGGAGAAGAAGATAGAACCTGAGTCACCGCATCTGACGAGCTTTACGTAACGTCAGTTCATTAAACCGTTGTTGGGCTTGTTTTATAGAGTGGCTCATTATATTAAAGGTATTTTGCGCAATTGCTACGATGGCTCATTACATTTACTGCAAGGTTATTATCCAGACATTAATATCCCTGTATGTGACACTAGAACTGAGATGACTTGAAACCAAATCTTGTAAAGTAGAAATATGGATTTCAGTTCAGCTTACGTATTGGGCCGAGCGGAGTGAGTGTGGAGAATTGAGCTAAGCTGCAATACCAGACATGGCCTATGGATGAGAGTGGCGCTGTTTGGGGTGAAAGTGCAGATTCTCTTACTTCAAGCTGTAAACTCTGCGTAGTTTTTCAAATTTACTGGGAAAATGAAGCATTGCACAGTTGTCTGTGTAATATAGGACGGGTGAGGATCTCCATTGCGAGAGACGCGCTTTGTATCCGCTTTTTATTCTGACCAAAGTGATGAGGGTCCTGAATTAAGGACCCACCGTGAATAAGGCTTCTTAAGTCGAAACGCGTTGGTTAGTGGTTCTACCATCGTAACATTTTTAATTTTTGACTAATACAGGCTTCCCCCACACACTATGATGCCCCCACAGTGTCCCCCCATACAACTATCATGCCCCAGTACCCCCCACTGGCAAAAAATAAATACTCACCTAAACTTGGTCTCATATTGAGCAGAGGAAATCTCCGCTCTACACTCCGTGTGGATTGGCAGCGACGTCCTGCTCTGACCAAGCCTGAGGC
The DNA here is from genome assembly GCF_039654945.1 of Dendrobates tinctorius. Taxonomy (NCBI): domain Eukaryota; kingdom Metazoa; phylum Chordata; class Amphibia; order Anura; family Dendrobatidae; genus Dendrobates; species Dendrobates tinctorius. Next base: position 19,050,640 of record NW_027361688.1, read on the forward strand.
AGCACAGAAGAATGGTGGAGCAGGGAGCTGATGGCTCCCTGCTCCACCACTAAATTTAACTGTATCTGCATCACAAAAATGAAGACATATTTTAAAGCAGAACATGCCACCGACCTCCAGGGATAGTAGGACAGCTCCCTCAATCTTGGACGATCGGGAAGCATGGTTTTCACATCCTAATAAATATACGATCATTTCCATAGTAGGAATGATTATTTGGTCAGAGAATCAGAAGAACCAGAGGAGCACGACAGTCCTAACTTAAGGACAGACCCTCAAAATCAGCTAGAACCGTCCGAAGTTCTATTCTTCCCAGTCAAAGAAAAATTTCAGAATTTTGTTGGAAAATGAAGAATGTCCGAAAAAAATCAACTAAATACGTGTCGGGATGAGATTGTGTTTCCTATGTAGACCTCAGATTCGGATATCTCGTTAATTCTAATTTCCTGAAGGCCAAAGACTGTCCAAAAACCCAATTAGAAAGGTTTGTGCCACCTCTGTAGGCATTTTGGGCGGTGTAGCACATTTGCAACTTCTCATCTTTATAATCAACTCCATCAAAGCCAGTTGAGGTGTGAAGTAAAATATTCTTCATCCGCTAAATTATGTTAATTATCGACCATTTGCGAACATTTTTTCAGATGTTCCGCTGATTCTAGGAAAATGAGTCTACTTAAGGTGGTGAATCACAAGTTCTTCTCATCTCAACGTCCCAGTGATTGCACGGACGACTTCACAGACTTATTTTTTTCTTCAAAAGGCTTATACAAGCCACACCTGGGACTGGCCATGAAGACTGTGCCATCATCCTTATCTGCTGAGTCTCAGTCTCGGCATGACCCTGTACATCAGAAGAGCAGGCCCGCACCCTGTCGTACTGTCTGTCGGGGCTGCCAGCTGTTAGCGTCTTTTTGCCATGCCAGTTTCTCCTGACCATGGTTTATTTCCATGCTGTCAGACCCTCTCGTCTATCTTAACATTGTCTCTCAGCATTCATATTCTCTGCATGCATCAATGATTCTTTCACCGCTTCTTCAGAGGTCTAAGCCCAATATTCCCGTCACGTTTTACCTATTGTCCTAGTACAATGGTCTCCAACACGACGGTGGAAATTCAAAGGAAAATTCTGTGCGAAACATAAAGCTTTTGTGTCAGATTTGGGTAACCTGAAGCGTTGCAGGTTTCGCCGTGTCATATGTAGGTCCAACCAGCTGTAGACTAAGGATGATGGAGATTTATAACTAATTCCTTGGATGACTACTATGTAATATATCACTAACTATAGATTAGACTGAAAAAAAGTAAAAAAAATAACTAAATTTCCATTTTTTTTATTAAGCTTTTGAAAGTTATGAAACTTTGCAAAATCACTTTATCAGGGGGTTTGTCTTCAATCCTGTAAGAAATGTGCATGTAAGTGGCTTTCAAACCACTGCTTTTCTCCAGTCTATTTGCCTGCCTTCAGCTTCAGTACCTATTTGAAGTACAGATGATGGCAGTGGATGTTCTCATTTGGAGTACAGATGATGGCAGTGAAGGGTCAGCCCCTGTCTCCTCCTCTGAGTGTTCCTCTTTTCAGAACAATCTCCTTCAATAGCTTATTCGCAGAATTAGTGAGGCACAAGGGCTGAGGTGAGTACTCCAAATCAATACGTTCTGATATGAATGCAGCTAAAGGCAGACGAATGGGTTTGAAAATCACTTCCATTAGATTCTTATTTATAGGAATTAAGTGAGTTACAAAGTTTCAGAACTTTTCATGCTGGACAAAATTATATATATATATTAGTTTAGTTACTCTTTAAGACATTTTCAAGAAGATCAAAATTTTTAAAGGGGTTTTTCATGCAAGAAGCAGAGA